>NC_049985.1:1201403-1215628 GCF_000003815.2 Branchiostoma floridae | reverse complement strand
TTACATTTATTTCCTTGTTGTTTCCCCAGCTTATGTTTGGGACCTGTCCAGTAGAGTTCTATATAGCCTAACATATAGTACTGTCTATAACAACCGACCATTTCCTTACCATTTTTCCTTGTTGTTATCCCCAGCTTGTGTTCGGGACCAATGGAGTTCTACAGAGCCTAACATGTCCATGTAACAGTAGCAAAGTTAAACATTTCCTTACCGTTTATTTCCTTGTTGTTTACCCCAGCTTGTGTTCGGGACCAGTGGAGTTCTACAGAACCTAACATGTTGTTTGTTTGTTTGTTTGTTTGTTGTGGAACAGTCCATGTAACAGAACAGACCATTTCCTTACCGTTTATTTCCTTGTTGTTATCCCCAGCTTGTGTTCGGGACCAGTGGAGTTCTAGAGAGCCTGACATGTCGACCTGTCCATGTAACAGAACCAACCATTTCCTTACCGTTTCCCCCAGGGCTTTAGCCAGCTCGAAATTTTTTTCCGTCAGCCAATTACAATCGTCGCGAAAACCGCGAAAATTAATTAGAAGGACTGAACCGAGACCTTGAAAAACCGGTTTTAATGAGATTATCGTATGCGAAAGGGCGCCGACACACATTGTCAACAATCATAACAATAGCAAAACAGTGTGTGGCTTTTACAGCCGTGGACGGCGTCCCCAAGCCGCCTGTAGCTTCCACCAAGGATTTTTGTCCGTCAAAGTTGACGGATTGGTTTTAAAATTTTTCCGTCAGACGCAGCAAATTTCCGTCAATTGACGGAAAAACGGACGCTGGCTAGACCCCTGGTTTCCCCCTTGTTGTTTACCCCAGCTTGTGTTCGGGACCAGCAAAGTTCTACATAGCCTAACATGTCCATGTAACAGTACCAAAGTTAAACATTTCCTTGTTGTTTACCCCAGCTGGTATTCGGGACCAGTGGAGTTCTACAGAGTATCAGGCCAGGCAAGGCGTATGTGGAAATGTCCACCATTGATGTGGAAACGGTACAAGACGTAGCCGAGGTAAGAAACTGTGCTCATATTGAGGTCACCTGAGTGGCGCCGAATGGCAGCTCACTCCAGACCCTTGCGATTTAGCCCCGTCTATTGTAAGCTCCTAGTAATTCAGCCCCTGGCTGCCAAGAGAGAGTAGTCAGCCCACCCAATAACAATAACCCAATAACAATAACAATAACTGATGCAACAGGGCTGTTTCCAGCTTGAATATTTCTTCTCTCCCACTCATTGTTTGACTTTGAGAGCCCACTTGTTGCTTTTTGCTGTTAAATCTGTCATTTTAAGCCTATGAAAATACATTTTTCATCAATTTCATTTAATGAAGTTCAGATTTCTGACAGATTTTCTTCACCCCAACAAGCAAATTTCCGTCCCAAGACAGAAAGACGGGTCCTGGCTTTGAACCAACGTTGGAAGGAAATTTGACTTACCCAAATTTTCCGCTATTCAACTCCAGCCTTTTAAAATATCCAACCACTAAAAGTAGAAATGACTCTAAAACTTACAGTTTGTGACTATTTGCACAATATATGACTCAAGCACATTAGCAGATGTGTCACTCTACATAATAGTCACACGTACAGGAGGTGTGTATTGACAAAGGTTGAAGTTGCATATTCAAGTGAAAAGTTGGGTGGGCCCAGTTTCCTTCCGTGTTGGATGTAAATTTTAATGCATGTCATGATGATTTCTACAAATTTCTGCAGCCTACAGACGTCTGTGTCACTTCCAGCTAGCTCACACATGCAGTCAATACTGTTTTCTCACATTTAGCACCCAAAATTTCTGCCCATAATTTATAAGTGCACCTTGGTAATTTTTTCACTTGATTTCACACTTATAAGTGAAAATTGATTTCTAAGTTGAGACGTAAGTGTCCAGTTATTCCCTTGGTGAGGAGTATCTGCTTTTGTCAAAAGCAATTGGCATTCGTATACGTATATCAAATTCCTGTACGTTCTGTTGTTGCCTTGTTTCACAGCTAGCAGCCCCCTCTAAGAGTCTAAAATGGTACTGCAGCAAATATGCCACCTATCAAATACAGCTGGTACTGCAACAGTACCTACAGGAATTAGTACTTTATAAAAGTATATTATAAAGGGTAAAAAAAGTTAAAAGGTATAGACTCCATAGACTTTGTGAGGCTGTATGGGCAATGGGTTGTTATCCACTATGTCTGTACTGAAAGTCAGAGTCTATCCCTCTCCTTCCACCCCCCTTTACTCCAAAGTCAGGTAATGTTACCCATTTTACATCTGGATGGAGCAAGAGAAGTGTCTTTATCAATGGCACAACATCGATTGCATGTCAGGGGACAAGAACCCAGGCCTTGCCAACACATGAACTGTGAACTCCAACATTTCACAATCAATGACTTAATCAGTTACATGACATAACGCCAAAAAATAGTTACTGGATATTGTTTTGGAAACGGTCAGACGTTTCAACTACTATCGAGTAGTTTTTGTCAGTGACACTGAAGAGATCTTGTTGGAGAGGGTTTTTATATCCTATAGCTGTGAATTGATAAAGAAATCTAGTTGAAGAACAGGTTTATCCTAACTATGGATCGATATGCAAAAAATGGATGGAAGACAATCTTCAACTAGATCTCTTTTACATATCAATTCACAGCTATGATATAAAAACCCTCTCCAACAAGATTTCTCTCGTGACGAAAGACACCAGATGGTGGTCTGAAACGTCTGACCGTTTCAAAACCATATCCAGTTGTTTGAGTAACTATTTGTTGGCGTATCTTATTACCTGGATGTCTAACCTACATTAACGGTTACATTGCATTTTCTTTCCGGTTGCAGAGTATCGAGTCTCGCGGCGGGCGGTTCCTGGAGGCTCCCGTCATCGGCACGAGGAAACCCGCGGAGGACGGCATGCTGGTCATCGTCGCCGGGGGCGACAGATCGCTCTTCGACGACTGCGAGTCCTGCTTCCTGGCCATGGGCAAAAAGGCCTTCTATTTAGGTGGGACTTTGCTGGCCTTAAAAGTTCATTGTATTTGTTTGTAACTTTTTTTCGGTACAGGTGCACTCTCACTGCACTTGTGTCAAGCTTGCGCCATGGCGGGGTGCGAAAGATACTCAATGAATTTCAGATATAAAGAACAAATTTTCTTACTTTTTGTGTATTTTGTCATCTTCAATATCTGAATTATAAAAAATCTGGAAACGACCCATATTTTTTTTGGTAAGTGTGACAGGTTTTATTTACATGCTTGAGGTGTGGCTCTCCTCAAACACGGAACCTCCATTTAACATCTTATCAGAGAGACTTCCCTAACTCAAGCTCATTTTCCTAGCTTGAGTGAAGTGAGAATGAGGAAATTTGCATAAATTGCCTTTCCTGAGGGACTGAAACCCAGGACTTCAGAGCTTTAAGCCTTAGTAACTGTTGTGCTACTTGATGCCACTACATTTCTGATCCTCTGTATTGTGGGAATTCTGCCCTCTCCGATTGCCTTATTTTGTTTTTTTGCTGTTGTAGGAGAGTTGGGAAGTTTGGGTCTTGTCTGCCTGTGTATGTTTCTGATCCTTGATAAAAGTAGTGAATTCTACCATCTCTCAGTTCAGTTCAGTTCATCCTCTACCATCTCTGTTTACTGTAAATGCAGAAACTTTCGCAGTGGTTAAATGTTTGCATTTTTCGTGGTGGCCGCTTCACCGCGAATTTAAAACCACCTCGAACATTTTACCATGGCAGTGAGAGACTACAGTGCCTGGTGCTACCGCGAACTTGAACCAGTGCGAAAAGCCCCTTTTCCCACTACTGGGAAATTGAATCCCTGCGAACTTAGATACATTTACAGTAACTTGTTTTTTTGCTGTTGTAGGAGAGGTTGGGAGTGGCACGAGGATGAAGCTGGTCGCCAACATGGTTCTGGGAAGTGTCATGGCGGGGTACGCGGAGGGCATGTCGCTGGCCGAGAGGGCGGGGCTCGATCTTCAGACGGTCCTCGACGTCTTCAAGGAGGGGCCTCTCAACTGTGCCGCCGTCAGATCCAAGGGGGATGGTACGTCTCAAGACATTAATAGTAGTTTGTATGTTCAAGCTGTCATAGTGCCTAGTGGCACATAGAAGTCTGTAGGTTTTCTTGCTGTTTCTGTAGCAGGGTATATTTTTACAGGGGGGGGGGGGTTGCTGGGGCAGGGCTGCCCCTCTAAGGTGCTTAAGGCACCTCCTCAAACACTTAACCTCCATCCGAAACACGGGCAGCCCTGGCCAGTTGACACGTGTATTGATGACTCGGCAGTTGTCGTGTACAGTCATCACGGACGTGTCCAGGATACACATGTATTGATGACTCAGCAGTTGTCGTTTACAATACCGGACATGTCTAGGATACACATGTATTGATGACTCAGCAGTTGTCGTGTATAGTCCCGGACATGTCCAGGATACACGTGTATTGACGACTCAGCAGTTGTCGTGTACAGTCCCGGACATGTCTAGGATACACATGTATTGACGACTCACCAGTTGTCGTGTATAGTCCCGGACATGTCCAGGATACACGTGTATTGATGACTCAGCAGTTGTTGTGTACAATGCCGGACATGTCTAGGATACACGTGTATTGATGACTCAACAGTTGTCGTGTACAGTACCGGACATATGCAGGATACACATGTATTGACGACTCAGCAGTTGTCGTGCACAGTGCCGGACATGTCCAGGATACACATGTATTGATGACTCAACAGTTGTCGTGCACAGTACCGGACATGTCCAGGATACACGTGTATTGATGACTCAGCAGTTGTCGTGTACAATACCGGACATGTCCAGGATACACGTGTATTGACTCAAAAATCACAACAATCCCTGCCCACAATTGAAATCAATACCAGCTTATATATGTGTGTGCAAATCTGCTGATGCCACAGTAACTGTTGTAGATGTTGTGTAAAGTATTCTGCTGTTACACAGTCAAGTTTGGATGACTGTTCCAAAGAGTCACATTTCTAATTCCGTAGATTTGTACTTTTTCAGGCCGATTTCTCTCCTGATACCATGCCTAGCACTATAGAGCAGCAAGTTTTCTTCATGTTTTGTCAGTGTCAATACTTGAGGGGTACTGTGATATTTTTGGGCTGTTGCTAGCCCCTGAAGCGTTGTTATTCCAATACAAAGAATGTTGTGTAAGGTAGTACTGTGTACAGGATGTACAAGTATTGATGTCGGGACGATCACAGCAGCCACAATACCTGCACACAAGGCAAATCAATAGCAGCTTACGTTTCTGGGCAAATCTGCTGATGCCACAATTGTGGGTACTGTAAGTCAGCTAAGATATGCACAGCTTAAAAGCTATGTAGTCACTAGAGATATGCTGTAATGTAAAATTGATCATTTGGTAGTGACAGTCCAATTTTGAATTGCATGATAAGTGTACATTATCCTCCTTTCTTTGAGTTTTACAGTACTGTAGTCAAATTCTTGGAGGTAAACAAGGAAGAATTGCTTATGAAGGACCATGTTAACATTTTATCAAACTAGTGCTGACAGATTCAGGCCCCAAAACTACACATGCACTTTTCAAGCTGACTTTTTGTTCCGCTTTTAGCAAAACCTTTGGATATACATGTACATTGTTGGTTGGCAGCACTTCTAGCAGAGGATATTAGAGTTTTCTTATATACATCCAGTTAGAATTTATGCACCTGCTGACATTTCGATGTCTGTCAGACATCTTCCTTATTATGGCTCATGAAGTTCTGCTACTCGCCACTATATGTTGTTGAAAACACAATCACATATTATGTGGCTCAGTTTCTAGAGTTATTTCAATACAAAGCCTTTTAATCGCACATGTATTGTATGAGGTGGACACCAAAGTGTACCCATTCTACAGTATGTCTGAGGTGCCACTTGACCAACTTATGAACAGTTTTGCTGATGTGGGTTTTCTCAGTGTATTTTTTGTCCCATCAAGTCGGTTTGAAGAGCACTCCAAAACAAACGGTTACAGAGCTTCCCTTAACAGATCAATGGGTCACATTGATTTCTCCTTACACACAAACATTGTCAGCACATTTTATGTCGTAAACATTGTTGTCCATTTTAAGCGGCTCTTTCTGGACGTTGAGGGTTCAAGTACCGGCTGTTGTTTTACTCACCCGACATGCACACTACTGGAAAGGGTCGCTGTCCTTAAAGGACGGGACGGTCCACTGTTTGTTGTGCTTGTATAAAAGAGCCAGGAAAATGTCCCCAGTACAATGAACCTGGAAACACTCACATAGAGCATTTGTCTGTTCTGTCACAACTAGTGGAAGACCTTTGCAGTTAGCTTAACTGGGTAGAGTTTTTACCTTCCCTGCTCTTGTTCAGTGAAAGTGTTAATCATTTACAGCAACTAATTCTGTGTCCAATTAGCTCCACTTGTGTCTGACACAATGCAGAGACAGGGCTCAAAATAATCCTCCAATTTAATCTCTTTGTAACTGGACAAGATACAGAGATTACTTCTAGACATTATGATTGGCATCCATCACTCTTCTTCAGCATCACAATGAACTGGCAGAACAAAATGTATTCATGCTCAAAAAGACATGATCTATCGATAAGGCATCAGAAGGATGAGACACAACAATTTACCGGTTTCGATCTTTTATTCAAAAGTCTTCACCAGAGTCAAAATGTATTGATGCTTCTTTTATCTACTAATGTCAGCATTGGTTGCTCTAACAGATTGCTATATGGAGGCTGTTATATAATGGAAAGACTGGCTTTCATAACAGTTTTATTTCTTTCATAACAGTTTTTATAAGTAGGAAACAGCTGTTTGGGGATTAAACAACTGTTTGTATTTCTATATGGGGAAAAGCCTGCTTAATGTGATTTGAAAAGCACCATACATAACCATGTTAGGTATTAGCCCACGCTTATTGTTAGCAAACAGTCAGCAATAGGTCAAGATGAAATGGAATAGTCAGGGGGCTTGAATCTGACTATATTAAGTTAAACCTAGAAACTGTATGATTGTGCACTTTTATACAGCAATCCCCGTACGCTCTATTTCTGTCTCCATATTGACCTTCCTGTCTATTGATTCTGAAAAACAACAAACTGCAGGTGTAGCCTTATACTTGCAACTGTGACTCTAGATCTCTTCCTCACATACTGGTATTAAATGAGACAGATAGAAGAAGAAGAAAAACTACATTGACTGGTAGTAACTGTTACAGTAACTTTAATACACTTATACTCAGTAACATTTTGACTTAGCAACTTGGAAAGTGTTAGCAGTGGAAAGAGATGAAAACATTTTGTATGGGTGTTTTTTTGTTTTTAATTTTTCGTCTTGAAAGCACTGGTGTTCTGCAGAAGATACCAGAAGACAGTAAAAGACAGATTAATGTTTTTTGTCATCATTAAAGGCCACAGGTTACTGTCCGGGTACGGACCTGTACCTAAACCAGAGTCTGTGCTTAAACATGTAACGTTACATGTACGGTACGAGGGGCGTTCAAGAAGTAATCCACCTGACCCACTTCCAGTTGTCTGATCTAGATGAAATTTTGCATATGTAATGATTCATATCTCTATGGGTTATGTTGCAAAAAACAGCTCTGAACTAATTTTGGTTTTTGATTTAAAGGTGTTTGAACTGAGTCAGGTGTGAAATGGACCAGGTGTGAAATGGAGCCAGTTGAGTGTCGCGCAGTGATCCGGTTTTTGTATTTGAAAGGACGCATACCAAATGAGACTTTTGATGAAATAAAAGAAACTTATGGTGATGATTCCCCATCATATGACCTTGTAAAACGCTGGCATTGTGAATTCAAACATGGCCGGAAGTCTGTGGAAACAGCTCCCAGACCTGGTCGTCCCTCTTCTGCCATTGATGAGGCATCTGTTGCAGGACCAACCTGGGGCGTCCTACAAAAACGGTGTCCAGAGCTGCATCAAACGATGGTAGAAATGCATAACTCTGGGTGATTCCTATGAAGAGAAAGACTAATGACTGTGCCAAGTTTCATTAATCTCCTCCTTTGGGAAATGGGTCAGGTGGATTACTTCTTGAACGCCCCTCGTACCTGATGCTACATTTAGACACACGTTATACTCATTTTCTATTTCTGTGTGGGGAAAGCTGAAGGTGTTAGGTGAGCCCACACACTTTGTTAGCAGAGATTTGTCAGCAGGTCAGGATGAAACGAAAGTGCCGGGAGGAAGACGTGACTCTGACCTGGAAGCTTTGACTGCACTAAGATATAGTCTAGACATCCCCGTAGGCTCTGTACCTGGTTCATGTTGATCTTCCAGTTCAACATTATCTTCTGAAATCGGGGGGGGGGGGGCAACAAATGGCAGGTGAAGCTTTATGCTTGCAGCTGTGCATCTCTTCTCAAAGGGCAGAAAATAGAAGTACATGTCACCCTAAACTCGCTTTACAGTCACCCTCAAAATAGGGACAGAAGGGTTATTGACACATCAAAAGCTACAGTGACTAAAATTCATCTGGTCAACTACAGAGTACAGAGTAATATCTGAGGTGATGATAATGTGTAGTATTTACGGTGTCGTCAAGTAGATAGGTAGCTGTAGTAAGAAGTAATCCCCATCTAACAGTACATGAGTGTTTGCAGCCATGATTATCTAAGCATCTGAGGAGATGATTCTCATCTAATATTTGATGCTGCCATGTGTTAGCCACAGCAGGTTCCTCAGTTAGACTTACTGCCTACCTGTGTCAGGGACCCCAGCAGCAGTATAATCAAATACCGGATACTACTAGGTTCGAATCGTCTAATTTTTTATGTTCCCATGTTTTGCAGCCATCCTCCACAGCAGGTTCGAGCCTTCCTTCCCACTGAAGCATCAGCAGAAGGACATGCGGTTGGCGCTGGCTCTCGGAGACGAGCTCAAACAGTCGCTACCCGTGGCTGCAGCTGCAAACGAGGTCAGTCAGACTCACGTGTTACTGTAAATGCAGAAACTTTCGCAGTGGTTCAATTTTCGCAGTTTTCGAGTGGCCGCTTCACCGCGAACTTAAAAGCACCGCGAACATTTTTCCATGACAGCAAGAGACTAAAATGCATAGTGCTACTGCAAACTTAAAACCACCGCAAAAAGTCCTTTTTCCCGCTACCGCGAAATTAAATACATTTACAGTATTTTTCCAACCATCCATTAACCCCTTCTTGAGTTAGTTTTTTTCAAACTCTAAAACACCTTTTTTTTCCAATCCCACCATCAGCCCCTTCTTGAGTTACTCCAGGGTTCTTGCGTCCTTCTGTTCTTGGACAGAATTTTGCTGCTGGAGACGAAAAAAACTTTTGCCCATTCCGTCCTCTATGATGGACAAGAATCGGCATGTTAAGATATTACAACAGAATGCCTTTGAACCAAGCAGAGCAGAATCTACAAGCAAAAGTTGTGTTTCAGGGGGACTTAGAATTTAAAAATTTCCAAGGAGGAACAAGCTCCCACATCCTCCATAGGATCGTAGCACCTTCTGCGCCTGACAGCTGCAAAAGAATCTGCCAGGAGGCCCAAACCTGCACAAATACCTGTGTCCTCCTGCATTTTAGTTGTACATTGTTTACTGTGTTTGCTGGGTAACTCTGGCCTAAGTCTAAGAAAAGACAGAATCCAGACCTAAAGACCTTTTTTTCAGAGACTAGAGTCAGAGACACATCATACAAAAAAAATGTATTTTTTAGGCCAAAAGTAGAATTAGGTAAGTAGGAATTCCCAGTCTCTGAGGTTAGTGACTTTTCACATATGCCTTGGAGGACAAAAGTCATTCATTCAAACCCAAATCCTTTCCACTTCAGGCAAATCTTCCCTTTCTGTTATAGCCAGGTCATGTCAGCAACAGATCACGATGAAAAATGCTTTTCAATCCTTCAGCCAAAAACGACGGCTCTCTGGCAAGGCTAAAGCTTCAGGTGTGCTACCGGCCCCTCTGGGTTCTTATACAGGACTCGGGTTGGTGGATTATAGGATATGGGAGTTTTCAAGTGGCGTCAAATGGCCGAGTGGGTAGGCTGGAGGACTCAGGATGAAGAGCATTTCTGTAATTCCTTGAGAAAGGCACTTGGATGCACATTTTTTGTACAACGTTATGTATTAAGCAAACTTCAGGTTTCTTGTGACATAAAATGTTTTCCTAGGGCGTTGCAAAAATGGGTACCTGAATTTGGTTAAGAAGGTAAAAGGCAGTGGAAGGAAAGGCAGTGGAAGGAAAGGCAGTGGAAGGAAAGGAATGGGCTCTGCCTCCCAATACTCTGCCCTAATCACAGTGGCTAACAACCCACTACCCATATGGCCTCAAAAAGGCTATGGTACTACCTTTACCTTCCTTTACCTGTTGTAATGTAATTTACCAACTGGAAAAGGTGAAATCTCCGGCCGGAACACTCGAAACAAACAGAAACTGAATGCTCCACTATGCCGTACCAATATACACAAAAACTCTCTGATCCCATACCTAGTGAAGCTGTTGAACAAGTGACTGTGAACTAGACATCTGAACTCCGCATTGAATTTCTCATAAGCCTACCGAATGTTCTTCACGCTGTATCTCAATTGTCAAATGTTTGAAGTGATCGTGTTTATCATTACGTATACTAATATATTTATAATGTGTATAACGTTATATTCAACTGTTTAATGATTTTAAGTGAATGTGTGCTGAAGTGTAATGTATCACACAATTCAGCCTTCAAGGCTGCGAAGTTGTGCAAATAAACCTTTCTGATTCTGTCGGAATTTGTAAATGTAAATACATGTTACATGTTGCCTTTTTTTCCCCCCTCAGATGTTCAAGAGGGCGATCTCTCTGGGGAATGGAGACAACGACATGTCTTCAGTCTACAGAGCCACAGCCTTGTGAGCGACGTGTGCAGGCGATCGCCGACCAAATTCCTCTGTAGAGACCACGGATAGACAAAACAACACAGGGCACTGCAAGAAAAAAATATCTTCTCACCCAACTAGTTCTTCTTCTTACATGTAGGAATGTTTTGGCACCCTCCCTTCTGCTTCCCCCAATGGCCAATGGTATCTTCTACTGGGAAGAGAGGGGATATAGACTCAGTCATACTTGGGACTACATTCATCTTGCTGCAGTGCCACCTTGTGGTGAGAAGTAGCAGAGTTTATGAGTCCCTAGCACACTCTTTCCACCAGAGGCTGTGCCAGCTGATCGACCTGACTTTTGAGCTTCCTAGACGAAGAACGAACCTTTTGCGTCCATCATTTTCTGTTATCTTTTATGATGTTTTTCATCCAACCTCATCATGTTCAAAGCTTAAAATGAAGGGTAAAACAGATCCAGTTTTCGTTCTTCAACAGTCGCTCAGCAGTTGCCATTTGGTGGAAAGCGGGTCTTAGAAAGTCAGGTTTTCCAAACATTGACCAGTAAAGAAGAAACTTAAGTTGTGTGAGAAGACTCTCTTTCTCTTACAAACCTGAGAAGACATTTACAGACAAGACAGAGCTCTGGGCCCATGCAACAAAAAACAAGGGACCGTTGTATATTCCAATATAAAGTACTACAGAACAACTTGTGTAATTTTGTTTCTAAACAGGCTCTGTGAGAATTTCCAGCTAGATAGTGACTTGTACTACAGGGATAGTAATTTGTCCTACAGGAATTATAGTAACTTGTACTATGTGGATAGTAGTATTCTCAAGGATAAGGGCAGAAGTGCAGCCAATAATTCTTCTCGTTTTATTATCACTATTCTGTAGGACTACTAATGTCTTTTGTTAAAGCGTCTCTAGTTTCAGTGTTGTACAACTTGATAAGATTGTGGAATGTTGTCAGAAGTGATCATTGGCATTTTGGAATGACAATTTGAGTTATAGCAACAATACTGTGCCCTGTTTCTGATACCAGCAGCTTGAAAGAGATCCCAACACAAAAGTAACACTATAAACTGTAAAAGTGTTAAATCTGGGAAGAATTTTGCCATAATTTGACAGTTTTCAGGAGGTGAATTTGGTGCCTATTTGTACTATAGTGCACTTCTACCTGCCTATACATGTATGTGTTAAAAGGAAAGTTAGGACGTACATATAGCAGGTTGTTTTATCATTTTGGACCCAGTTTTATCGGCTGTGATCTCAGAAACTCATTCTGTGGTAAACAGTTTTGTTTAGTTTGTCAACAAGTCTTGTTTACTAGTACACAGCGCAGTGTACAGCCGATGTTGTTTAGGATTTGGAAGGATTGTACAATCATCATTAATCATTGTGAGGTTGGAGAAATTATTATTAATGAATTCTCATTGGCAGCTTTTTGAAGGTCAAGGGGGGAGGGGGGCTATATGAGTTCTTTGGGTAACGTTAGTGGACTTATTGTTCAGAGATTAGCTGACCTTAAAATTTCCATCAGCTATTTGATTGTTCAACTCATTTACTATGGTTTGTAAAGCTTATAACACTTAAGAAATTACAAGTGGTTTGCTCGTGTTTAAAACTTTTATGTGACAATAGGCATTGCACAAAGAAATGTCAGACATCCATGTAATAAGATATGCAGAATTATAGTTAACCATTACTCAATAAACTGGATATGATTTTGGAAACAGACATTTCAGACAGTATCCACTTTTTCAGTGACACTGGGAAAGAAAGACAGTGCATACTGTCTGAAACTTCTGACCATTTCCAAAATCATATCCAGTTTATTGAGTAACTGTTGTTCTGTATATCTTATTACCTGGATGTCCAACCTTCATCGACATAAAAGACATTACAATACCTGTTAACAATTTGCATATGACTTGCTATTGGCACTGGATTATCACCAACTAAATCTTGCCCTTATGGGGGGAAAAAGAGATTCATAAACAGATTATAGCTTAAAGGCAGTTCAATTAACAAAATCTACTGATGTAAAAGATCGTAGTTATGATATGATAAGTTATCATAAGATATTACAAATGTTGAAAAAAACGTTTTTTCTTTGGTAAGAAAAAAGCGATCAGTGCATACATATAAATTAGGCTCAACCAAGGAAGTCCCTTGGTTATACCATGTCCTTCAATGGTCTTAAATACTAGTATTCCTAGAAGTGGATGAAATTTGATTTTATTCCTTTGGCTTCAAAGGCCAATTTTTTTCTTCTTTAAATCAAAACGGAGGAAAGAAGAATATTGTAGCATCAAGACCTCCAGATTTGTAAACTTTGTTCCTGGCTTGTATAAGACTTTGCCCCGAGTACGTCCATGGAGTAGTCATTGATTATGTCATGAGCGAAGAGCTTTTGGCGAGCCAAACGTGTACTATGTAGCCTGTGTGTGTGTAAGTGGAGGTAAGAGTGACCACGTCGTGATTGATAAACCGTGTGTGGATGACGTTTTGTAAGTATACATGGAGAATGTACCCCAGCCTCAGTTTTTATAGATTCATGAATTATTATTACTATTATTAACAATGATACTTATTTTTTAGAAAAGCCTCCACCTAAGTGTATCTAAGTGTGCACCAATCATGCAGATATATGTAGTCAGTATAAGTTAGTAATAGTTCACATGTGTGCAAGATAGTCTATACATTACGTTGAATCATCTGTAACCAGCACTAACGTTACAGACTATACTCTAACCCTACGTTGTAGTAGACATTTGGATGATGATCTTTATTGGCCAGATCACCCACTACTGTTTCCGTTAGTCATTGTTACGTGGTAGAATTTGTACAGTAAGAAAAAGCTGGAAGGGAACTTATTACAGTTTCTTCGTAAAAGTGCTCTGGCTGTCGTCTCAATCCATGAGTGTATCTGTATGTATTGTGTTTATTTCAAATTACAGAAACACTCAAACACAGACACACTCATGTACACACACACACACAGATGTACACATACACATACACACATGTATACACACAGAGAGAGAGAGAGATGTACACACACAAACACTTCAAACATGCTCACACACACACAGATGTACACTTGCATATACAACTACAAGGATCGTTGTACGACCCCAATACGACCATACTTCATTGGGAATTGCAGAAACACAGACTACCACTTGCAAGAGAATGGGTGAGTGAGTGAGTGCGTACAAAAAACATTAACGTGACATACAGAGGGAGAGAGAAAGAGTCAGTGTTTCTTCATGAACAGACGGAAACACAGTACATCCCCTTGGAATGGGTAGACAGTGGCTGCCAGCTGTTGATGAGCCATTGTTGGCACCTCTACTCTCCAAGCAGAGGTTGGAGGAATGGCTCATCAAC
>NC_049985.1:1169928-1201303 GCF_000003815.2 Branchiostoma floridae | reverse complement strand
AATACTCCACATACACGTACAGTACTCCACGTACAATACAGGGCTCCATCCTAGGCCCACTGTTGTTCGTACTTTACATAAATGATCTACCTGACTCGGCTAGAAACTCTATGTCAGCACTTTTTGCAGATGATAGCAAATGTTTCAGAGAGATCCGTAGCACAAATGACTGTTCAAAACTACAACAGGATATCTGTTCACTACATGACTGGAGCATAATGTGGAAGTTGACTTTCAACCTATCCAAATGCATAGTGTTAAGGTTTACACGATCCAAGTACCCCATCAGATATGATTATCACATGTCAAGTTCAAACCTGACTGTAGTGGACTGCATGTCCGACCTTGGCATCACAGTAAAATCCAACCTCACATGGAATAGCCATGTCATAAGAACAGTGGCCAAAGCTAATCAAATGCTTGGGTTTATCAAGCGTTCCATAGGTTACAAGTCCAACACTGATATACGTAAGACATTGTATTTGTCTCTTGTTAGAAGTGTTTTGGAATACTGTTCATCAGTATGGAGCCCCACATCACGTAATCTCACAGCCCTGATCGAGGGTGTACAGCGAAGGGCAACGAAATACATCCTCGGGCCCTCCGCTGAACACCTGGACTACAAGTCTAGACTATCTAGACTAGGCTTGTTACCACTGTCTTACCAAAGAGAGATGTCTGATGTTGTGGTATTTGCTAAGTCCCTTGCAAAGGTATATGATTCAGATCTAGCGAGGTTAGCTGCATTCCCTACAAGAACGCCACGTAGTTCAAGGGCACACATGTTAGTCCCTCAGAGAGTAAGATCTTCTTCATTTGCCTCCTCATTTACTCCACGACTTATCACAATTTGGAACAAACTTCCCGTTGAAATCAGAGGGCTGGGAGCATCAGCCACAAGCCCGTCCGATGTGTCTGCCTTTAAACGAAAACTATCTACATTTATGCAAAACCGTTTCCGACAAAACTTCAAGCTAGAGCAGGCTTGCACATGGTCACTAGCATGCTGTTGCGCCTCTTGCATTGCCACAAGGCCACGATAATTTTACCTTATATTATTACTACATGTACATTTGTATATCTATTTCATAGATCTAGACTCCATATTGTATGTGTGTTGTTAACTTGATTTATCTTGACTTGAATGTTACATTGATTATGATATCTGCTCTTGTATTTATGTATATAATGATTTGATGTATCATTGTTATGTTTAAGGTATGGCGGCTTCGAAAAGGTGTCTTTTGACACCTGTTCCGCCATACCCTCCAGTGTGGAGAATCCAAATAAATAAATAAAAATAAATAAATAAATACAGTACAGTACCGTATGTTTGCTGATGTTCATACTTTTGTAGTTGAGATTTATACATGGACCGTTAGATGTTCCTGCTCGGAACAAAGTTTTCAGGAGTCCGTTTTCACATTTACAGTGCCTGGTCTGGTTGTCACTGGCAACGTTTTACTCGGATCATAGCAACAGAAAGTTTTACGATCATAGCAATTGAATTGTTTCGTATCATAGCAACAGAACTCTTAAAGTACATTGCAACAGAGCTCTTTAGGATTATGGCAACAGAACTCTTAAAGAACATGACAATAGAGCTCTTTAGGATCATAGCAACGGACATATCTAGTATTCTTGCAAAATAACTTCCTAGGATCATTGCAACATGATTCTTTACAATCATAGAAACGCGCCGAGTCGATTGTAACGTAATTTGCAAGGAAATGTTAGTCCGGCACTTGGCTGCCAAGGTTAGGGAAGGTCTCAGAAAGCTGTGAGATTTTTGATGGATAAACAGATTTTATTTTTTTATTAGATTCATTTAAAAGGAATCTAAAGCGATCGAACATCAGACTGAGGGTGAAGCTCGGACATATTGTAATGGGTCACATTTGTAATCGAATGACTGTCTGCAACTTCTAGACCGCATTCAATGAAGAATTTGTATGGCCATTGGCAATCAGTTATCGTCTAAGCTTGACCCTCTCTCCCAAAGCGAAACGTTGCATCCCTGTCCCTTTTTACCGGTACTTCCATGGCTATTGCTCCAATGATCTCATACTACTTGTCCCTCCGGTGCGAGTCTTTCAGCGGAACACTAGGTTCTCTTCAAACTCACATCGCTTTACTGTTCAATTGACGGTTTCCAAGTCCTTCTACAGCAACAGTTTCTTTCCCCGACAGCAAACTTATGAAACGCTCCTGTCTACAACATATCAGCCTTTAAACCAAATGACCACCGCTATCTCTGTGCACAGTTTCCAAATTCTTAGTTCATTGCCTTGAAGTGGGCTTGTGACCCTGCTTTGAACAATCTCGTTTAAACAATCAGATGGAGACGAAGAGTCCACAGTGATGCAAATTCGTAAACATTAGGGGTGGGTATCGGTACAGCGTACCGGTACAAAACCGGTTTTCCTTATTGGACCGGTCCAGAAAAACCGGACCTGAAAAAATTAGGTGGACCGGATGTTGGATCGATTAGAAAATTAACAGATTATTTTATCAGGCATCCACACGTTTTGGCGCTTGCATGTGGAAGAAAATAACAAGAGTGAAGCAGAGTAGAGTTTATAGTAATTTCTAACAAGTTTTACAGCCAATCGTACAGGTACAGTTAGCGTTGTAGGATTTTAAAACGCCAGTGCGAGTCTAATACTCCACCAAACAGATTTCTTTTTAGTGGAAGGGACCATTGGTATGAGTCATACTTAGTCAGGTCCAGGTTCAGGTCCGGACCTGGACCTGATCCTCTGGACCTGAACCGGACCTGGATTTTCTGTACCGGTACCCACCTCTAGTAAACATGCACTGTCTCGTTTTCTCTGTTTTGATGTATCCGCATATCCAAAAACAACAACAGTGAAGTAAAGAAAACTATTTTTAAGAAAGTTCAGGAGGAATGACAAAAGCTTCTATACGATGCCTTACTTCTTTTAACTTAACAAATATTAATCATAGTACAAATGTGGTATTAGTATGGAATGAAATTGTTTATCGTTTTATTGCCTCCTTTAGCTGTCACATTTAACTGTGACAGCTATTCTTCCAGGAGTAACAAAATTACACAGAAGACATGGACACTGGGCACTGGACACCCCAGTTAGAAGCTCATCGAAACGTAAACAATGTATGCAACTGCTGGCTGTTCTCTCCAAGCAGAGGTTAGGCTCCGACTTTTTTAAGCGTTTTTAGTCGTTTTCATCGGGCTTTCTCTTTTGTCATTTTTTTGTCATTTTGACACAGCAAGATATAAAAAAAATAGAAAGCCCGATAAAAACGACTAAAAAAAAACAGCCGGAGCCTAACCTCTGCTTGGAGAGTATGCTGGTTGTGCAAAAAGAAGTCTCCTATATCCTGAACTGTTCCCTGTTGTTCCTTCTCTATATCCCAAAGCTGGATCCTGACGTGATCAGATCGAACGATGTGTTTCATCAGCTGCTGTTTCAACAACTTAGATGTTTTTTTCTATATGTAAAAGACCGTAAAAGATTTCTTAAGAATAGTTGTCTTTGGTTTCTCAGTTCTAATGGTTTTCCGTATTGCATATCTCGTGTAGTAGTCGTGATGGTTAGATACCAGATGGATAGAATAAACAACAAAATTCAAATGCAAGGTTTTATGAGTATTAAAGTTTACTTTTAGCGTTCCATTCTCATTCTTCGGCCCTACAAATGTCGATGGATATAAATTGTAATTATTTTCTCAACCAGAACAGTGTTTATGGAAATTGGAGACTTCTTTATAAGCTGTGTAAATAAAAAAAGTATGAATCCACCAGTGATAAGTAGAAGATTCGTTGATTTTTCCCGTTTTCGTCTTTTTTTTTTTAAAGAATGAATGAATGGACTTATGTTGCTCGACAGCTGTGCACGGTACAATGTATGGTAACAATAACGATCGCATGCTCTTGGTAATGGTAGGATTTTATAGGTTTCTCTATAATAGTCGGTTTATCAACACGTACTTGGAATGTACGTTTCTATTGCCGCCCATATCTCATCAAATGAAGGACCTGAAAAGATGGCCTAAGTAAGTACAGGTCACAACAAAGTCGTGTACGCCTCGAATATTGATTTGTGAAGCCATTAGGCGTAATGGGAACATCCAAGAACTACTTTGTAACCAGTTAATTTGATTTGCGCCGTAATTGATTAGTGCCATGCTTTTGTCTAGATTTGGAAAAACGCATTTCTTGACGAAACATGCAATAGATCAGAATTTGGCTCCACGAGACAGAAAGGGACATTCCAAACACGTCATTTTCCGAGCTGTGTGAACGACGACGGAGTATACAAAAAGATCGCAGTTCACCAAAGCACGTCATAGTTGGTCATAGTTGGGCGAAGTACAGTCACAGTAGTGCACTAGTGTCACATTAAGCCCAGTGCGTTCGACACAAGGAGAACACCGACTGTTTCGAGACGAGTAACAGGTCAGATAAAGGTTAAACACAGCAAAAGAGCAGTATGTTGACAGGACTTCGACAGGCGGCGGTTCTATTGGTGACGGCGGCAGCTTTGGCTTCGGCGAACACTACCGTCCGCTTTGGTGAGTTGTTTGTTTGTTTGTTTGTCTATTGCATACCCGGCAAACCGTCTCATGACACACCAGGTTTGAACTGAAGAGTACAAGCTGCATTTATGGACAGATTTCCTTGATCCAGTCACACAGTGAAGAACCCATACTATTTTTTTTAATTTACTTGAAGTTCGCTACAAAACAATGCTCGTGGAGCCTATTGTGCGTTTTGGGTTACAGTACTGGATTCTGAAGAAAGGCGTCCCGGCTTACACTTGTCTAGAAAGGTTTGAGATTGTACCCCACGGGGAAGTACAAAAAATACTACTAGATGGCAAAGTACAAAAATACTAATAAATACTAAAATGTCATTCGCTAGTCTCCAGGCAGATCCTACGATAGCATAAGAAAGTATCAAAAGTCAAAAGAGTGAATCCGGCCTAGGAGTGTGTTTAGCTACCGGAGTGGCTGATGACTCCCTTTGGCCAGCTGTACTCCTTAGCCAGCTTTGATACTATCTTATGCCACTGGTAAATCTGGCTGGAGATTACTCATTCGCGTCCCTCTGGCACTAATTGGCGGGAAAGCAAGGTTCTGTACACATTACAACACATTTCAAAGCCTTAAATCCACCGTTGACGTTATTGGTAGACTTTTGACCACTGTTTTTGTAAATAACGCTTCGGTTTACTTGTATGTATTGTTTGTTGTCCTCTGGTTGTCTCCTACCCTTACTGAATGTAACACGTTTTGTTTTGTTATTCATCATGTAAGTGGGCCTCCTTTGAAATCAACTCCCAATAAGTTGAAGTAGCTACCCACTTGTCTGGAAATTAATAAAAGATAAATATATGAATAAAAAATCAAATGCAGAAAGATGTTGTTGAATTTGACCACTCAGATGTCAGATTGGAAATTTCATGCCCTTGTCAGCGGGGGCCTAGGCTTGGCATGTTTTTGCTTGGGGCGGTCGGTAACTGCCTGGGAATATGACATTTTCGATAGTCCTTACCAGTCGTATTACACGCAAATTCACCTTTATCCGCACGTTCACCTTTATCTTTTTTAACTGGTATTTATACCCTGGGAAACCAAACGCAGAACATTTTTAGAGTCTTTGGTATGACTCGGCCGTGGATCGAACTCACGACCTACTGACTGCAAGGCGAACACTCTGTCTCTCTACCCACTCGGCCATTCATCAGTCACTGGGTTCTACATCTATAGTACTCGGCCATTGCACCTGATGATAGTGGGGGTCGCCAATTAGCGTGGGCCGCTATCGCAATTAGTATGGATAGTGGGGCAGGGTGTACGGCACGATACGATCTAGACACAGTTTCTCCCGATATCTGCGGATCTTGTACAGAAAAAAAACATCATTTGATCTGTAATGGCAGAAATGCTGGCGGTTCTGCCGCCATTTTGTAATCTCCTAGCAGATCCTACAATGGCATAAGATAGTACAACTACCCAAGGAGTGTAATCAGCCAAGAGGTGAACACTTGTCATGCAGTCAAACACACTCCTAGGCCGGCTTCACTCCTCTGGCAGCTTTTGATACTATCTTATGTTACCGTAGGATCTGCTTGGAGATTAGCGATCTCAAAAAACGCATGGTTTGTCTATAACTGCAATATCTAAGTGATTTTTTACTAATATCATGTCACAAAGTAGAATAGAAATTCTCATATATGTGATAGTTTCTTTTGTTACCTACCGTAAATTCCACTCGATATAGTCCACAAGCATTGTAGTAACTGAAAGTGTTGTAATATAACGTATATGTGTAGTATTAGAATGTAACCCTCGTTGTCTGTATATTGCCATACATTGTCACTAATGCAATTGTTGCGCAATAAACCATCATATCATATCATATCTAAGTACCACGGGTGTCCCCGCGCTTCTTCAAGCCTATCCATGTTTCTAGATCCGCCTAGACATCTGCATGGTTTCATTTTCTTCCCCAACCGTACAGGTGCGCTGTCGGTGTCCGACTTCCCCGCCGCCTCCTCTGCCCTGAGACTCGCCGTTGAGTACGTGAACGAGAATCGGCTCGTTCCCAACGTCACTCTCGAGTGCATCGAAAACACGACAACGTCACTGGCGTTTCTGAAGATGATCCAACAAGGCGAGTTTTTAGTTTTTTCATTGTATCAAATTTTTGAGATGAGCACAATGTGACACTGCACTCAACTTAAGCAACTTATTCTAACAGTGCGTATAGCTCAGTTCAGTTCATCCTCGTAAGAGGTGCCATTAATGATGTCCGACCATGACTAGCATGGCAGCTAGCAGGTTTTGGTCATTCAGACCGACCTCCTCCTCCAATATTTTCTCAAGTGTATGTCAGGTTCGGTCGTCCCCTTTTTCTCCTTACGTTAGGTTCCCAGAGGAGAACTTTGGCGGCCATCTCCTCATGACGTGCTACATACCTATAGTAACTTATTTTATTTTATCATGTGCCCAGATTGAAACACCCGGACAATAGCCAGTAGATCTAACATCAGATAAATCAAAGATGGAAAGGGTAACAATAATGCGACACAAAACAAAGCAACTTCCCAATGAATCATAGTACCAAATATAAATGATGTAACCTTAAATAACTTAATACCATGAAACATAATTTTAGAATGAAATCGGGATTGAATGTGCATATCGATGTTGCCAAGTACATTAAGTTGTTTGAAAAGTGAAGATTAAGTGCCTACTGATGCATTGTAGATAATATTGACAACATAGTGTTAATGTTTATGATAGATAGAAATATTAATAATATGTTTACTGCAGAATGCTACCAGGCTTCGCAGGGCATTGTGGCAGTTATAGGGCCGGCGTCAACCTCACAGGTCAGACTTTTTTTTCGACATGTACCAAAGCTCCACATATTTAATGAAGGCATGAGGTCGCCGTACTCTAATTGTATGTCGCCCCCCGTCAACAGAGACGGGGGGTGACATAGACTTTCTGATACTTATGACCCCCTCCTGCAAAAGTGGTGTGTTCCTGAAGTCACTGCTGGAGATAGAAAGGGTCATTCTGTGAACAAGGTTGACGGAGATTGTGTAAGTAAAGTGTTAGTAAAGTGTTCTACCAACACAGATGAACTTTCATGCTAGTTGTATTTTTTTACGTTATGTTTTTTTCTGTGCGAATGAATAAACAAACCTTTCAGGTGATCGCCAGCAGCCTGGTGAGTTCCGGGCTGTCCCTACCCCAAATCGCTCCCGAGGCCACTGACCCCACCCTGGGGAACTCCCAGCAGTTCCCTCAGCTGATCCGCATCTCCTGGCCAGACAGCGTGCTCAGCAAGGCTCTCATAGACCTGCTGGAGCACTTCAGTTGGGACCAGATGAGTATCTTGGTCTCAAACGATGCCTTCGGTATGATATGCCTTGGATTATTGGATGTAACGCACCAGCTTCTGTATTTGTATCTGTACAGCCGGTGTAACTGCTCTTTGATGTAACACACCAGCTTCTGTATCTGTATTTGTACAGCCGATGTAACTGCCCTTTGGTGTAACACACCAGCTTCTGTATCTGTATTACAGCCGGTGTAACTACCTTTTGGTGTAACACACTAGCTTTTGTATCTGTATCTGTACAGCCAATGTAACTGCCCTTTGGTGTGACACAGCAGCTTCTGTACTTGCATCTGTATAGCCGGTATAACTAACATTCGGCGTAACACACCAGCTTCTGTATCTGTACACTTTGGTGTAACACACCAGCTTCGGTACTTGCATCTGTATAGCCAGTATAACCTCACTTCGGCGTAACACACCAGCTTCTGTAGCTGTACCTGTATAGCTGACATAACCTCTTTTCGGCGTAACACACCAACTTCGCATTTATGTATCTGTATCTGTATATTTGGTATGCCCGCCCAGCTTTGTGTTAGACGTTTATTGGAATGATACAAATCTCAGAATACAGTACGTGACTGACGGCTGTATGTAACTGCAGGCACGCATGGTTTAGCCGTGTTCCAGCTGATCGCGGGGCAGAAGAAGTGGGTTATCCACACCATGCAGTCATTCGATCCGACGGAGAATCCCGAGGACATCGAGATGCGCTCACAGCTGCGGGTAATAAAACAAACAGGTGAATGTTTCTGTTGTCAGTTTGTGATTTCATCCAGTAAAATGAAAAACTGACGCTATAACTTAGCCCTTTCACAGAGATCAGGAAGCATGTGTGGTTACAGGGATTCGCTGTAATATGTCAATGATAAAGGCCCTGAAACGAAATAAGATTAATTGTTATAACCATTCACCAACATGATGAAACGATTTGTAGTCATGTCAAGTCAAGTTTGCACAACGATTGTATCAGGTACAATGTATGGCAGACAGCGTATAACTAACAACTACAAACTATCTACATTAGTATACTAATATAACATTATTACTCAATACGAAATATGGTGGCATAGTGTATTTCACATTGTTATAGCACGACTTCTCTTTTGAATAGCATTATATATATTGGCCTAGGTCGACAGATATGGAATGTCTGCATATATTTGTGAACAAACAAATAAACAAACAAACCAACAAACAAACAACCCTGCAGGTGCCCGTATCGTCGTCCTGCACTGCCTGGCCCGGTACGCAGCGGAGATCCTGCGGGAGGCCAGCGCCATGGGCATGGCCGGACACGGCTGGGCCTGGGTGGTCAGCGACGGGATCACTGGACATGCACACGTGATTTTCAGCATATATGTTTTCAAAATATTGTAATTTGACACCACCGTCCGTTGACTTGATATCCCCAAATACCATTTTCTTGTTTCTGAAACAATGGAAAGGTGAACTAACGTTACAAAGCTGTACGATACTTTACAGAAAAGGAATAATACAATTGGATAAGGTTGCCAGTCTTTATCCAGTTGTTCGATTTCTTTTGTATAAATGTAGCTTAGTTCTTTTTTAATTTCTATTTTTTGGAACTTAACATTAACACTGGGCACCAGCTTAGTTCTTACTTCAAGGCCACTTACAGGATGCCTTTAAGCCGACCAGTGGAGCAGCCCGCGTGCCCGGGTACCTCCAGGGCCTGGTGGGGCCGGCACCTCCCGCCGCCCGCGGGCGCCACAGCGGGGCGTTCCTGGCCAAGTGGAGGTCGGCCGACCCGGCTGTGTACCCCGGAGCAGGGGAGCCAGACATTGGGGTATGTGTGACCATATATCAATATGTTATATTAGATACAGAAATTGAATAAAGAGACTCTTTGCGGTCAACATAACTGTAGAATCTCCAAATGGATTGTAAAGATATTTATTATGTCCTTAGGTGTTGGCAAGACAAAGCTCAAAGTCTAGTACGCCCCCTGGTGTGTGATGTTGGTACTGCAGCAGAACCTACGGATTCTGTACCTTTTGTCCTGGACATGCAATTGTCTTGATTTTTTGGTGGCAGATGTATTATAGGATATAGATTTTTTTATAGGAGGGAGAAGCTGTGTAGGTCTGGGCCACAGCATCTTGCTCTGAAACTGCAGGGGTGTTTTTGTTGAGACATTTTTTTCTTGTAGCCTTACACCGCGAGGTGGGCGGATGCAGTCCTGGCTCTCGCACAAGCCATGAGGAACCTCCAAGAAGACGGCGTCACGGTGACCCCCCAGAGTCTGGACTGTGACTACGATGGGCGTCAATCGCAGCCATGGGCGGACGGGCCAACGATGCTGCACTATCTGAAACAGGTAACGTTTCTACAATGTCGCTTCTACACATACGCTGCCTTTCGATCTCTTTTTTTTCAGCTGAGCTAGACATTGGACAGCAGGCCTTCTCTTTCGGTTGGAGTGTAAGCTACCTTCAGGCTAACCCCCAGTTTGCCAATTTCCCTTCGTAGCATTTGTCTGTACACCAAGTCTATTGTAGCCGTGTCTACGCTAGGCTGGGGTTAGGGGCAGATATGTTAAGTCAAAAGGCCTTTCAGTTATATTCAAGCTTGCATACTTTTTTTTACTTCTTTTACTTCACGTAGGCTTGCAAATTCAGAATGTGCTTCTTATCAATTAATTTTAATTCTAATTTTAATCTTAATTTCATTTCAATTTCAATTCTTAAATTGTAAATTTAATTCAAATTTAGATTTCCATTTCCAACCTCATCTCCATTTCTTCATTTTTTTTATTTATTTGTTCAGCTGTTTACAAACAGCCAGGGCGGCCCAACTAGCCGTAGGCTATTGTCAAGGGCTAACCCTGTACATGTTCGCATATGTTCGCACACGACGGGTTATACCGCCCCTTACGGGGTTTCATCTTTATTCTCATGCTAACTCTAATTTTGATGTCGATCGCAATTTTGATTCTACTTTACACTTGTACATGTAGGTACAAACGGATGGAGTGACAGGGTACATCGACTTCGACTCGGCGGCGGCTCGAGTGAACGCTGAGTACAACATCTTGAATCTGAAAAGTGGCGGCTGGCAGAAGGTACATAATGACAAGTAATAATGATAACTTAATAGCTAGTTATACCCTTGTCACATTATCCACGATCGTCGGGCGTATCGATGGAGGATCGGCCATATTTCAGATCGACAGAGGGTTGCGCGTATTTTTCACCTGAAAACCGTCCCCGTCACATATAAGCCATACGTCACATGTAAGCCATACTTTGTTGTAACAATTGTTGTGCAATAAAGTTATTATTGTAAGTGAGGCTCGGGCGATTGCCGCAGAATCGTCGTCCGATCGATTTTCGTCAAATGTGACAGGGGACACAACACGACGTATTCCATATCAACAGCACGACCGAGGCTGGGGCCGAGGGTGATGCGGAATGAATTTCATTCATGTCCCGTCCATCCGAGAAAAAATATGGTTCAAAGCAAAATGCCCACGTTGTGCATGTATATGCAATAAAGATCATTGTCATTGTATCCAGGGACACGTGTTAAACAGACCAAGGGAACTGGTAAAATAAAGCAAATGAAATTTATATGTCCTGAGTTCGATCTCCGCCGTGACCTCGATGTTGTGCCCTTGGGAAAGGCACATTACATGACCTTCCTCACTTCACCCAGGTGTAAAAATGGTACCTGACTTCATTTGGGGAGGTAAAAGACTACCTTTTCCTTCTGTCTGTACCGTGTATGTGGCACTGTTAATATAAGTTACAAAACTTGAGTGCAGTGCCAGATGGTTCTCGTCTGTCCAAAAGCAAAATAGAAAAAATGAAATGAACTTTGTTCAACTTAATGGCCAATATTGCTCCAGGTAGGCATGTGGAATTTGTCGTCAGGACTGCACATGTCCGCAGACGAGGACGTCACGCTGATGGGCGGGGCGACCACAGTCTACCCGTACGTGTCCGACCTGAGCAACAGGACCCTGCGCGTGGTCACTAAAGCCGCGCCCGGCTTCGTCATGATAGCAGGCGTGGACAAAGACGGGAAGAACGCCACGGGAAACGAAAGATTCCAGGGTAGGTCTGCCTAACGCTAGTTCACCTTTATCCGTGGGGCAATCTATATCCGTTAGTTTTAAAAACAGGGTGTCAAGCATTGTTTTTGATTCTGCTTTTTTGTGACTTTTTCAGGATTTTGTGTTGACCTGTTCTCATGGCTATCCAGTCAGCTTGGGTTCAGGTACGAGTACTACCACGTTGCGGACGGACATTACGGTGTCTACAACTCGGAAATAGGAAAATGGACAGGACTGGTTGGCGATGTATTGTCCGGGGTACGGCCAGTCTCTTTATCTTGATGTTCTATCTAGGAACTTGTTGGACTGCCTTGCTCATTGCAAATCACTTGTCTTACCCATAGAAGGCAGAACCGATCGATCCATCTATCATGAATTAGCAAGTTTGTCTGAGCTGGTAAGTTGCATAAAGGACCTTTATTGTGCATTCATGCCTCGACGGGCTAGGTATGGATCACTGGTAACAGACATATGTAGAAAAGCAATAAGATGCAATGGTCAAAATAATAAAAAGAAATAAAATGTTCTTCAACTCAAGATTTTCACTTGCCGGAGTTTTCGCACTATTCAACTATTCTGTTCATTTTCTCACGATGCTTCATGGATAACTTGATCCCACCGCGTTCTCTAGAGTAATGGTTTATTTGATTTTCGGTAGTCTCGCCAAGATAACCACTTTACTTGCCACAGAAGGCCGACATCGCTGTGAGTGTTTTATCCGTGATAACCACTTTACTTTTCACAGAAAGCCGACATCGCTGTGAGTGCATTATCACTGACAAACACTTTACTTTCCACAGGAAGCCGACATCGCTGTGAGTGCACTCTCCATCACTTCGGAAAGGCAGGCCGTTGCGGACTTCACTCTTCCAATCCACGACAACGGCATCGCACTTGTCATGAAGAAAGCACAGCCAAGGTACGCGACGTGGTTGATATAGCCTTGGTACCATTCTCCGCTGGTCGGCTTTGGGGTGCTTTACCCGGCCCAGGGTGCGAAGGCACCGACCTGCCTCTGTCAGCTTGTCTGATTTGCTGCCTTTTGAGACTTTGCTTCTAAAGCTTGTAGCTGGCCTTTTGAGAATCTAACCCAACCCCGTAAAAACTCCGCCGGCCTGCGCTAATTAACTGTACGGGCCGGCTACCCCTACAGCGCCATAGAGCATAACGAGCGCCTCGATGGTATGGTTACTAGGCTATGGTTGATAATGATCGAGATGTTTCTTCACTTCTAGCACTTCTTATACCTGGAGCTTCACTCACCTCTTCTTCTCATCCAGACTAATAAGGTCAATGACCTTTCACCGTGGTTACTGGTATTTCAAGTATAAGACACCCTGTGGTGTTCGATTATATCATGTAGCAAGTGACAGGACAGATCTGGAGGGGCTGATCCCCATCTATTTATCTATCAATCTATCTATCTAATCTATCCATCTCTTTGAAAATGGAGTAAATGGAGTAAGAATAAACAGATCAGTAGTCTGTTATGCTAGACCATGTGAAGGTATCTATCTCGTACTCGTGTGCACAATGTTACCTTTGTACGCGGTTACCTTGTCCATCATCATTACGTCCCCTTTGCATCCCTTCCATCGCTGGGTCTTCATTAGCTCTCTCTCTCTCTCTGTCTCTCCCTCTCTCCCTCTCTCTCTATCTCTGTGTGTGTGTCTGTCTGTCTGTCTGTCTCTCTCTCTCACTTTCTCTCTCTCTCTCTCTCTCTGTCTCTCTCGTATTCGTGTGCAAATTTCTACCTTTGCAGTATCTAACAATATTACGTTCTCCGTCGCTTCCAGTACCTGGGGCTTCATCAGCCCGTTCCACGCGGACCTGTGGGCCACCATCCTGGTGACGGCCCTGGCGGTGGGGCTGTTTCAGGGCGTGGCCAACCTAGCAACAAGGAACATGTAAGACTTCAATGCGGTGGCCCGGTAGTACACTGCTACAAGGCTTCACCAGACCAGGGTTGGAACTGGCCTGGTGAAGTCTTGTAGCAGTGTATTACAGGGCCACCGTACTTCAAAGTTCATCTGTGTTGGTAGAAGTCATTCTGGATGAGAGGTGAAATGTAATTTCCAACACAAAAAATTGGAGATATGTACCCTGCCTTTAAAAACTGTCACTGTTGGAGAAAAAATTGTGTTAACTGTATTCATACGTGGCTGAGGGATTCAAAGACGGACGTACTCAAATTTTCGACCGTCCAACTCCAGTCTTTGTCAAGGAATGAGCAATCCATCGCTTCTGTACAGATACGGGGGGGGGGCGCCATAGACGTTCTGAAACTTATGATCCTCTGCTCACCTTGCCACGTGTTCATGTCCATGTTTGTAGTAGAGTCCAGGAAAGTGGTGCCCCTGAAGACGAAGACAAAACCACGGGTTTCTGGGAAGCTGTGTGGCAGTCCTTCACGACTCTTGTGCAGCTGGGGCCGGAGTTCCTCCCTAGCTCTTTAGCAGGTACGTGTATGGTTACCTGCGACAAGAGCGTTTCTTTCTCTCTGGTGCATGTGTGTATGTGTGTGTGTGTGTATGTGTGTGTGTGTGTGTGTGTGTG
Source organism: Branchiostoma floridae (assembly GCF_000003815.2). Classification (NCBI taxonomy): domain Eukaryota; kingdom Metazoa; phylum Chordata; class Leptocardii; order Amphioxiformes; family Branchiostomatidae; genus Branchiostoma; species Branchiostoma floridae. Next base: position 1,186,772 of record NC_049985.1, on the reverse strand, counting down.
TATGTGTGGGTGCATGTGTGGGTGGTTGGGTGGTTGAGTATGTGTGAGTGTGTGTATGTGTATGTGTGTGTGTGTGTGTGTGTGCGCGCGCGCGGATGCGTGTGTGTGTGTGTGTGTGTGTGTGTACGTGTGTGTTTTTTCTCCTGTTGACGATCATTTTTATCCAGGTCGAGTTTCTGCCTTCTTCTGGGGAATCGGCGTCCTTGTCGCCATCTCCACCTACACCGCCAACCTGGCCGCTTTCCTCACCGTCAGGAACGTGGATAACTCCATCAGTTCAGCAGGGGACCTCCTCACGCAGGTGTCTGTTATTGTTATTGGTTATTGGGTGGGCCGACTACTCACTCTTTGCAGCCATGCGCTGAATTGCGAGGAGCTTACAATAGGCAGGGCTAAATCGCAAGGGTCTAGAGCGAGCCATTCGGCGTCACGCAGGTGACCTCTATACGACAGTAATTGCCCCAGGTGCGGCCAAGGTACTGTAGGTTTCGAACCACTCACACCGCACCACCGTGTGCCGGGTTCTTTAACGTGCCTGGGGTCAGACGAAATGTTCTGGAAAAGTTTAAGTGTAATTTCGAATTTCCAACACGAAAATTGGACTTACCCAAATTTTCGACTGGGCAGGACCAGTCTTTGTCAAGGAATGAACAATCCACCGCTTCTGTGATGTCAATATCCATTGTTCTGCCAGTTCATTCTAGTGACGCTGAAGAAGAGTGATGGATGTCACGCGAAACGTCCGGAAGTAAATCTCAGTTTTTATCCAGTTGTATATATAGAGATTGAATTGTACTTGAATATTGTTTAGTTGGATGAACCTTCATGAACGTTCTTCTGTTTTAATCACTAAACCTCAAGTAGGTGACTTTGGATGGCTTTTTTTTCTTACATGTTTTCCATGTAGATGAATAGGGGACTACATTGGTGAGTTGTGCCCTTATCCTTGCCGATGGAAAAAGCTACCTTTTTACCTTTAATCACCTAGAGGGAAATCAGTTTTGGGGCTAATAGGAACTCGGCGGTGTGGACGTCCTTCCTGACCACCACGACTGAACCGTACCGCTCTCTGGGAATCGCCATGCTGGCTAACAAAGAAGCTGTTCTTGTTGATACCGACCAAGAGGCTTTTGATAAGGTGCGGCAGGGGAAATATGCGCTGTTCGGGGACAGCGCTCTCATGGACTATGAAGTGAGTTTAGACAATCTGTATGAAATCATACTGATTTCTATACATCATTCATCATTCAAGCTAGGTAACGGCTTACTGTGTTTAGGCCATGTTGATTTTATTCATATCCCAACTTACTCTATCCTAGCAGCTGTAGCCCCTCCCCCCTTTTTTTATTCACATATATTTTGAGAGTGTGAGGCAGAAAGCACAAATTGCTTATACACGCATGTATTAAGCCTTCTACTCAAGAAACGTACGCATAAAACAAGAATACTAAACCACATTACATACATAAGTAACAAAATGGATAACAGAAAAGTAAATTTAAACGAGACAAGTTGGTGCTGAATCAATTAGGAGAACCTGCCTGTGTAATGGATATAGGTAATGACAAGATCAAAAATGTTACAGTTCTGTTGATGTGAGAGAGATGTTGATCCTGATAACAGTGCCCCCTTCCCACAAGGACGGCGACTGTGCTGTGCTCTAGTGCTCTCACTGCGACCTAAATAGGATATATGTAACCTTCGCTTTTATACTGGTAAAAGGAAAAACTACCTTTACCTTCTGTCTGCACTGTGTATGTGGCACTGTTAATACAAACTTGAGTGCAGTGCCACATTGTCATTGTCTGTCCAAGACCTAATAGAAAAAAATATTGTAATATGATATCAATATTAACATTGTTATCATACAAATCGTCAGGTGAGCCATGAGCCCTGTGACCTGCAGACGATCGGACGGCTGTTCTGGCAGACTGGGTACGGACTGCTCCTGCCGAAGAACTCCAAATACACCACGGAGTTCAACAAGGCTATTGTTGCTGCAAAGGAACAGGGTATATACGACAAACTGGAAACCAAGTGGTGAGTACTTGTTGACTTACGCTAGGCGATTGATATGGCATCGAATGGCCTCGTGTCCAGGCTAACAAACGCGACTTTCGAATCCCGGAAGAATGGTATGCAGAAAAATAGATTCTTTATTTTTGTTGTTCAAACCTTCCTCTTTGACTTCTTTGACGCAATCTCCTTTGATGATTTTATGACAGTAGCATCCGTTTACGGCAAACATGAGCTCATCTTACAGCTGCTTTGTAGGAATAACAGTATGGTCAAAATATTTTTTGTTGCAAACGGACAAATCGGTTTTCATCGATATAATCAAATATACCTATAAAAGTCGTTTTTATTACCCGATAGGATCAAAAGCAAGGAATGTTCCGGGGCGAGCAAGAGTGCACTGGACTCCTCGGTGATTGGACTTCAGGATATGCTAGGTGCGTAACTCTTACACCATAATGCAAAAAAGAAAAGAAAACGCAAATAGAAGAATCATAAAGACGGTTTCCTAAACCATATCCAGTTGCTTGAGTAACTGTTTTTTGGCGTATCTATCTTATCATATGGATGCCTAACCTACATCGATGAAACTGATGAAGTTATTTACGGAAGTTCTCTGTTTGTCGCAGGTGTGTTTGTGCTGGTGTTGAACAGTTCTCTGTTTGTCGCAGGTGTGTTCGTGCTTGTGTACGGAGGCATGGCGCTGGCTCTGGTCCTACTCGTGGGAGAGTTCATCTACGCATGCGCACAGGATGTGAAGGCGTCTGATGCTGGCGTAAGAGAACACATTTCACGACGCTAGTTCACCTTTATCCGCGGGGTAACCTATATCCGTTGTATCACAAACAGGGTATTTATAGATATCAAGTCGACTGATGTTGGTTTAAAGTTGCAAGATGTTAAAAGCATTGTACTGTAGTTTAAAAACACCGTCCGTTGACTTAATATCCCTAGATACGGGTATGGATACAGATATGGGTAACTCCACGGATAAAGATGAATTAGTATTACCTTAGTCATTTTAAGGGTGAACAAGTTTTAAGAATTTACTTCGGGGCAACTACGCAAAAATCTACTGGCCCCAACTAATATTCTACTGTCACAAATTCAAATGATTTTTTGCATTTTGACTTTGGCAACGAAAAGAAAATCACTGTAAAGCATGTAACAATACCAATGGCTCTTTCAGATTGCTTGGTTTACACTTTGTGTAGATTTGAAGTTATTATTATTATTGTTTAGTCAGGCTAGTAGACCGATGTCTACCTACACGTATCCGAAATCGTTTATCCATAGAAGACTCTCAAAATATCTTATATGTGCTGTTTATCTCTTCCTTTCCTACGGCTCTACGCTGCAAACTTGTTCTTTTCAGTATAGATTTTATAGATGAAAGTTATTTCTAAACGGCTTGGGTTTGACTCTTTTTTTTTTCGGCGCAGAGGAAGACAAAAAGTTTTTTTTTTTTAAATTTGCGGGTTTTGCGATTTCAAGAGGAAAGTGGCTTTCTGCTTGTCTGTGAATGTGGGGAAGTTGTTACATGTCTTTGTGGCTTCTGTAAACAAACCTTTGTGGCTTCTCTAATAAACACGTCTCTTTCTATCTTATGATTTCAAAATGTTGTTTTTCTTTACATTGTATATTTTTAAACTGAAGGGACATGTTGGGATATGTCTTTGATATTAACAGACATTGTCACTTTCCCCTGCCTCAGCCACAGACAGTCCCGGAGGCCGTGAAGGCACGTCTGAAGAGCATGTTCGCTTGCGGGCGGAGGACCAGGAACAAGAACTAAGAACGAACAGTGGGGAGGGATGGTGATGCCAAATGCAACAATAGCTCTGATTTCCAGATGCAAGAAGTTGTTTGAAGGTTTTCATTAAAAAACTACCCTACATTTTTTAAACCTGAAAATGTTTTTTTTGAGGGGGCCAAATTTCAAAGGTTCTCGACTTTTGGTCCCTTACAACATACAAATAGGCCAGAGATTGGTCATTTAATGAGCTTATATGTGCCATGTGGTATCCCAAGAGCACTTTGTACATTAGAATTACATCGATGATGGTTAGGCATACATGTAATAAGATACTGCAAATGGAAATTACTCATTACAAGAAACAGGATATTGTATCATATCCTATCCTATCCAGTCGTTTGAGTAACTGCTTTCTTGGCATTATAATTACAGATTAAGGGTTATAAGACCTCTAGGGCGATCAATGTCAATGCATTGTTTAGTTCTTTAAATGTGTTTCGCTGAAGTTTTTAATCCTTTATACATGCGGTCTAGTATAACATGTATAAAACTGTATCGAAACTGTTAAGTGCATGTCACATGTCTGTTTCGTGATCGACTATTGTCCAATTTCAAAATATGAATTTATTCCATACGAGCTATTTCTTTTTTTTTTCACATTGATATGTGTAACGAATAGATTATTGTCGTCTGATAAAACAATACTTGTATGGATAAATTCAGTTATAAACATCTCCTTAGGCATTTTAGTCTATTTCTCTCGCTCTCACTATGTGTGCATGTGATATGTTTTTGTGATTCCAGCTGTTTGTGTGTATGTGTCATGTTTCTGCGTATCCAGCTGTAAGTGTGTATGTGTCATGTTTCTGTGATTCCAGAATGTATGTGTCATGTTTCTGTGATTCCAGAATGTGTGTGTCATGTTTCTGTGATTCCAGAATGTATGTGTCATGTTTCTGTGATTCCAGAATGTGTGTGTCATGTTTCTGCGTATCCAGTATGTGTGTGTCATGTTTCTGTGATTCCAGAATGTATGTGTCATGTTTCTGTGATTCCAGAATGTATGTGTCATGTTTCTGCGTATCCAGTATGTGTATGTGTATTTACAGACTATAATACAATTACTTATTTTCATACATTAGAAGCTCCTGTCTAATCTGGGGCCCAAGTTTACATCATCTTCTAAAATAAGATAACTTACATGTGCCGCCAAATTAAAAACAATTAAATGTAGTGTTTATTATTCAGTCCTTTTTTTAGCTTGATTAATATCACATGGATCTCAGGCATATTTTTTTTGCGCGCTCGCAAAACTCTTGGGCGTACAGAGGATGTTATCCATAAAATAAAATCAGTGTGGTCTTATAATTACGGTCACATTTGAAGACCTAACATCATAATATGTACACATTACAACACGCTAAGAACATTTCCGCCACATGTATTTTGCAACATAGCTGTACATCAGAACACTGGCTCTGCACAACACAGTGTTAAAAGTAATTGATTATCATCACAAACATGATATCATATTACACAATATGGCTTCTTTAATATCTCTCCATATGTACAGCAGTTTGAATGTTTTTCATCATATACAACTTGACTTACCACTGAACTATTACACTGAACTAGGCTCGGCATACAATGTACTGGCGACTTTCTATGTACAATAAGGTTCTGTTATTCTATTATATGATTTAGATAGTCAAAGCTCATTGATCCACACAACAGAAATATATACACCGTACGAGGATGCTAAAAGGCTGGAGCATGGAGGAACACGCCTAATATATCATATATAGTCTAGCTAATCCCTAGTTGTACAAACGTATGTTTTTCCGTGTATAGAAGTTTTTATCGTCTGCCTCATTAAAAAGCTATGAGACTGACTGACTGACTCGGACGGTGAAATGACACACGTGCTCTATACTAAAGCGGGCTACCGTATATTCAAGGAATAAATAAATGAACTCGTTTTCATTCTCATAGACAAGACATCAACACAGTTGCCTTCTATCATCTGCGTAAGGATCACATTATACTTAAGAATCTCTTGTAATTGTTATCGGTTCTATGGTTTTTCCGTTCATAGAAGTCATCGTGTTACCAAATGCCGACTCACCTACCTTCAACTATGATTGACTAAGCTTTAACCTATACATTTAGTTATAATATTTGCAAGACATGCCCACAAGCCAAATAACACCAGATTAAATCCATAATTACGAGTAACAAGCGGGTAAAAGTTTACATTTACATATACTCCAAACCAACACTTCTCTCAAGGCGGTAACAATTGTCTGAAGTAGAGTGGGAATCTTTACTGCTTACGTCCTTTACTTCTTAACTAAGAGGGGTGATAAATAAATTTTCGGCCTCACCGATTAATAAGGTGCACAACTCACATTTCGGGGCATCATTATGTAGTATAAAGTCTTTTTATCAATGTCCAACTTAAAGCAAACTGATTATCGCCCAACTCGGCCAGTAGCAGGGATTAAACTACGTCAAATGGCCTAATCCATTGTAATACCAAACAATTATGTTAGCCCTTATTGTTATGTTAACTAGGTTGCTAAGCTTTCTCCCATACCATTGTTTTGTACTTAGTGTTATAGTTGTTGTATCATATTAAATTGTCGTGCAATAAAGTTTTTTAATAATGACATCATCACGCACAGCAACCAAATTATAGTAGAATAAAACTCATCACTTTCATTTCAAGGTCTATCAGGGAGGCCATTGATGAATGAAAGAATGAACTTTTTTTGCACCACATTTGTACATGGTACAATGTAAGGCAACAGTAATGAAACAATTTATACAATGACATTCGTCTAGGGTCTATAACTACATATGGTACAGGAATGCGAACGTAAGAATGAACTTTTTTTGCACCACATTTGTACATGGTACAATGTAAGGCAACAGTAATGAAACAATTTATACAATAAAATTCGTCTAGGGTCTATAACTACATATAGTACAGGAATGCGAACGTAAATGGAGTATTGACAAAGTGTAATATACAAGTTAAACGATGTGACGCCACTGACTTTTCCAGGCCTATTATTTAAATCTTTGCAAAATGTGTAGTAAAATCATCCCTTGGTTTACAGGCACTAAGGAGGTGAAGGTCTGATTACTTCTCTGTAGTTATAATGATCTGCTTCATTTCTTCCCTGAGTTGAACATACTTAATGGCCTTCCTGTAATCGCCAAGCTCTCTCCAGGACACGCACAAATTGTTAAGTGAGATTACAATGTCAGGATGTGCAGTGTTCTTACCATAGATACTCCGCCTCATCTGTAGTGACTGTTCATGATAGCTGACCGCCTTTCTGTGATCACAAAGGTTTCCGCAGGCGTTACCCAAGTTGTTAAGTGAGCTGGCGATCTGAGGATGTGCAGTGTTCTCACCATAGATACTCCGCCTCATCTGTAGTGACTGTTCATGATAGCTGATCGACATTCTGTGATCACCAAGGTTTTCGCAGGCGTTACCCAAGTTGTAAAGTGAGTTGGCGATATCAGGATGTGCAGTGTTCTTACCATAGATACTCCGCATCATCTGTAGTGACTGTTCATAATAGCTAACCGCCTTTCTGTAATCACCAAGGTTTCCGCAGGCGTTACCCAAGTTGTAAAGTGAGCTGGCGATGTCAGGATAAGCAGTGTCCTTACCATAGATACTCCGCATCATCTGTAGTGCCTGCTCATAATAGCTGACCGCCTTTCTGTAATCACCAAGGTCGCTCCAGGCTGTACCCAAATTGTTAAGTGAGCTGGCGATGTCAGGATGTGCAGTGTCCTTACCATGGACAGTCCTATTCATCTGTAGTGCCTGTTCATAATAACTGACCGCCTTTCTGTGATCACCAAGGTCGCTCCAGGTGTTACCCAAGTTATTAAGTGAGCTAGCGATGTCAGGATGTGCAGTGTCCTTACCATAGATACTCCGGTTCATCTGTAGTGACTGTTCATAGTAGCTGACCGCCTTTCTGTAATCCCCGAGTTTTCCCCAGGCGGCACCCACGTTATTAAGCGAGCTGGCGATGTCAGGATGTGCAGTGTCCTTACCATAGATACTCCGCCTCATCTGTAGTGCCTGTTCATAATAGCTGACCGCCTTTCTGTAATCCCCGAGGTCGCTACAGGCGGCACCCAAGTTGTTAAGTATTTTTGCGATGTCAGGATGTGCAGTGTCCTTACCATAGATACTCCGATTCATCTGTAGTGACTGCTCATAATAGCTGACCGCCTTTCTGTTATCCCCGAGTTTTCCCCAGGCGGCACCCAAGTTGTTAAGTGAGCTGGCGATGTCAGGATGTGCAGTGTCCTCACCATAGATACTCCGCTTCATCTGTAGTGACTGTTCATAATAGCTGACCGCCTTTCTGTAATCTCCGAATTTCCCCCAGGCGGCACCCAAGTTGTTAAGTGAGCTGGCGATGTCAGGATGTGCAGTGTCCTCACCATAGATACTCCGCTCCATCTGTAGTGCCTGCTCATAACAGCTGACCGCCTTTCTGTGATCACGAAGGTTAGTCCAGGTGGCACCCAAGTTGTTAAGTGAGTAGGCGATATCAGGATGTGCAGTGTCCTCACCATAGATACTCCGCTCCATCTGTAGTGCCTGCTCATAATAGCTAACCGCCTTTCTGTGATCACCAAGGTCGCCCCAGGCGGCACCCAAGTTGTTAAGTGAGCTGGCGATGTCAGGATGTGCAGTGTCCTCACCATAGATACTCCGCCTCATCTGTAGTGACTTTTCATAATAGCTAACCGCCTTTCTGTGATCACCAAGGTTAGTCCAGGCGGCACCCAATCTGTTAAGTGAGACGGCAACATCACTGCGTGTAGTACTAGTGTTTTCGCCATATTTCGATAAATCGTTGTGTAACGTTTGTTCTGAGAATTTCTTGAAATTTTCGAAATCGCACAGACTTTGATAAATCTTTGCCTTTAGTTCTGAAGAATTGTCAAAGAAAATTGGTGGTTCTTTCAACGACTGATTGTCGATCAGATGTAAAATAAAGTGCCTCAGGGGTCTCTCTGTGTAATAATACCGCATGAGCTGTTTTGTATTTGAGATGTAAAACACTTTGTGTAATTTCTCTGATATGTCGTTATCGGTCGACATTGACGATAAGGCTGACATATTTTCCACCTGCCCACGGTTGTTCATGTATGTCCGCAGCCTCAGTTCTGCTGAGATACTGATCAGCACCAGCAAGTGATGTGCGTTTTCACTACTAACGACTCCACTAATTCTCAACTTCTGGATAGTCTCCCATATTGTGGTCGGTTGTATGTTATGAAGTAGGGCCAAAACAGACACTGCTAGGCTCGAAAACCGATAGATTTCTTTTTTAACATTCAGCAAGCTGGCAGTGAGAGCCTGGGTTTGAAACATACGTGAATTCTCACTTAGGCTTACAATTGCCATTATTAACGGAACTCTTCCGCTACTTTCGTCCAGTTGCTGAGTCCATAACGACCTGTACTCATCTACCAAGTCCTGTACTCCATTGAGAAAAGACACATTTCCCAGTACACTAGCAAGATGGTAGCCTTTCTTTAAATGGAAAGTAAGGTCTTCTTTTAATACGTTCATCATTTTGCTTGGTGTGCGGATGAGTTCACTTGATACTGTGTATTTTCTACCCCTGCCCAATGGAGTCTTGCATGCATGCGGCATGGCACCATCGAACGCAAAACCGCGCGGTGTTACTGAGTCATAAAACCAGTTATCCAGTGGATCGTCTGAGTAGAAATCATTCAGAGACTTAATCCCCATGGCCGGAAGAATGGTCTCTCCCAGATTGATCACTTTGAGGTGCAGATAATGGGTGAGGTTGCGGAAATAACTAACATTATTCTCGGTTTCCTCCTCTACCAAAATGGCAAATTCCAGGTCTGAGTATGGAGTTACTAATTTTGTGGCTTGTGAACCCAAACCCATCATGGCGTACTTACAGGGAGGGGGACCCATTACCTCCATGCATTCATGTACAAGTCCAGATATAAACGTTTTACGCTGATCAGCAAGTGTCTGAAACAATGCTTCGATTTCTTCCACTCTCTTCATCTCCACTTCTTTTATCTTTGGGTCCTCGTCATCAAGGCTATATGGGTCTACCTCTTGTTCAATTCTTTTTAACTCCTTTTCTACGTAGTCCCTATCAGCTTTCAGCATCAATTTGTGTTTCTCTGTATCATCACTGTCTTCCTTCTGTTCTATCTTCAGGACTTCCTTAACAAATGCTTGAGTTATTTCCCGGATTGCCTTCGCTATATCTACTCTCCTTGACCTTACCAGTGCTGCATTACAGAGTGCTGCAGCTTTGGTGAAGTCGCCCCCGTCCTTTGACTGGATTCCTCTCTTCAGATAGACACCGCCCAATTTGTACAGGGACTCTGCCTCTTTTTTCTTTCTTTCTCCACCTATAACAAGAAGTTATAAAAAGCATTGAATTTTATATTTTCTTTCATGTTCCTAATCCATAGACATTTCTTTGCAGTCAAACGTGCTATACAGTTTAAATCATTTCCATTTTGCCTCTACTACTGTGGCATTGTTTAAGAATTAGCTTTGCTGACAAACCCAAAAATAACAGTCATCGGTGTTGCTTTCTGCTGAATTACAGCTTTTGTTTTAAACCCTTTGATGACGATGATGATAATGTGGTAAAGAATGACGGGCCACCTCAGCGAAGACTGATATACGGCGAGGATGAGTTAGTGAGTGAGTGAGTGAGTGAGTGAGATGATAATATTAGCGAGACAAAAGATTTGCAATTATATGGTACTGTCTACATGAAACAAGGGATTTTCAACATTATAACTAACGGCCTTTAAGACAATTTGGCCTAGCTTTACACTACCTTTGACTTGAACAGACTTGAGCGCAGCTGCAACGCTTTGTTCTGCTGTGTCCAGGTCTCCAGTCTGCAGGGCCCTGCAGCCAGCATGGAGATGTTCTTCGTATTCACTGTAACAAAATGAAGATACCATATAACATAACAAGAGTTCCGAGACCCCATACCTTCACCTAATACATGATTTCAAACCACCTAAGCTGTATAAGAGTCCTTACTATCCTTCAACTCCTAATTGAGTAATACTTTCAAAACCGCTGCTTTTAAAAACGCTAACATACCACACCTTTATGAGCACAATGTCTAAACATATTTGCAGCATTATGATTGCCCTTGATGCAAAGAGTCAAGCTCTTATAGTTTGTACGAAATAGAAATGGTCCACATTTACATTTAAAGGGGCATTCCACTCCACACGGGAGTGTTATTTTCGAATTCCGATAGAAATTCATTTTAGGAAGTGATAACTGCATACGACTTCACATTATACGACAAAGGACCCAGTTGCTCCACATGCCTCAAAAGCATTCAGTCTTCTACTAAACTCCCCAAGTACCCTCTAATTGAATTAATCCTATGGCTGAATACAATGCAGAACTTTTAGGTAAGGTTACCAAACTAATTTCAGGTTCGCTAAGAAATCTTGTCTTGTTGTTGTATTCTTTGCTATCTTATGAGCAATTTGCCTTCTCGGTGTGCTCAACGTACTTCATATATTCCGAAAATGTGTACGATAACAAAGTGTCTATGCGTATAGGGAATGCATGGGTAGGGTCTGCATAGGTTTAGTGAGTGTCATTGTTTTATAAAACGCACATCACGTAATTCATCCCAAGGTGAATTCCACAAAATTTGGCTGATTATGTATTCATTGACACATTGTTTATTGGAAAACAAGACTCCCTTCTGGAGTGGAATGCCCCTTTAAGATCCATTTTTATTTCAAAGAAATGGGAGACACTGACTTGTCATCGTCAACTCCTCTCGTGATCGGGGTTTCGGGTTTCTGCGGTTCAGGGGCACTGGAGAGGAATAACAAACTGGCTATGTTATTATTATACAATAGATAGAGCTTTGAATACCTTATACGATAGTCAAAATCAGTCTTAACTAGAGTTCGGCGACCTCATACCTGCATGAAATATTCAGAGCTTTTGTAAATTTTATGAAAATGACTAGCATATTTTCAGAATTTATGCATGGTGATGTTCATCATTGACTAACATACACATGTCACAAGTATAAAATTCCCATCATTAATCATTAAGCAATTTTGCATATAGTATGCGAATCAGTTCCTCATTAGCATATTTGGTATTTTTTTATGTTCCATCTATCACAATTTACATGTGTTACATTTATTGAAAAGAATGGAATTATGCAATTTCCTCATTTATTATGCAAACTAAGTCATCATTTGCATAACATGTATATCATTATGAACATCTTTGCCTAAGCTACCCGCATGCCTAAAATGATGTCAATCTGTCATTCCTTTCTGTAGTTGTCCTCTTCAGAACGTATTGAAAAAATGCACCTGCAGTTCCAAAAATAAATGTTAGAGGGCTGAAACTTGCTCTACTTTGTCATGACGCTAAAAGCTATCTACCATTAAAATGCCAAGACCATATCATGCCCGGGACACGAGATACATTGAAAAAACGGCTATGATAGATTATTTTCATTAATTATACAAATGTACTCATAATCTGCATAATGAGTATTTTATTTTGTACAACATTGTCTAAGGTACCTACATACCAACATTATGAAAATTCGTTGTTCCGTTCTTGAGTTATCCACTTCAGAATTTTTTTACAAAAATGCCCCTGCTATCCCAAAACTAGTTGCTAGGGGGCCCAAACTTGTCACTTTTTTCTGTGCACAAGAGCTATCTAATACTCAAAATTCGTGACCATAGCTTGTTCAGAGCACGAGATAGCAAAACCGGAATTTGCGCTGCAGTACCAAGGGAAGCCGCTAGAGGGCCCAAAATCTAATCATTTCCAGCTTTCATCATACCCCACGAACACATCAAGTATGAAACCAATCCACCTAGCCGTTCTTGAGTTATCTTGTTCACAGACAGACAAACGCTACTGAAAATATAACCTCCATGACATTTCATGGAGGTAACAAGCAACATTCCCTGTACCTACATGTGTAGACGGTGCATTCCGACATTAATGGCGTCGCTAGAGGGCGCAGCTGCAAATGGAGAGAAATGGCCCTTCCGTCCTCCCACGTCTTGCTGTCGCTGCTTCTATGATTCAGACAGGAGCGATAAATGATTAATATGTTGCGTACGAGACCCGATAGGAAGCCACGAATGATTAACAGGTGGGCAATCATGTTATTCAACGCACAATGGAATTTTGACGAACGGTCAAAGGTCAAGGAACTGACATGACTTGAAGAGCGTCAATTCTTGTTGTTGATTTGGGCATCATTGACTCCATGGACCCAATAGGGTTTTTATTGTCGTCGGAACAATGTCGCCTTCTACCCACAGCCCAAACATTGTGGAAACACATTCACAATTTCTGGACCTATGCTGTCCTCGGAGATACAGAAAACAGATCATCAGTTTGTCGGAAGAAGTAAGAAAAATGATGACAATGTAGAAGCTAAGCTACTATGGTTCTAGCGGTAAACTTCACTGACCCTTTAAAATGCTTTCACGATTTTCTCATGTGTTTTTTTTGTCAAATTTCTGTACATATTTCACTCACCTTGTTTTTAGTTGTGATGTTTTGCCTGATTTTTGCAGTGTACAGTAAGCGGTGGACAATGACAACTGTTCCCTGAACGTTGTGACACCGCGCCAGTGCCTTGTTGTACAGAACTGTCGCTCTCGTCAAGTCTCTAGTGTCAAGAGTTTCTGTTCCTCTTTTCAGGTACACGTCACCGAGACTCTTAATGGCTTCTGTTTCTAACATGCTATTGTCGTTTACTATTCCCTCTACCAACAACTGTGCGTATCCGACCAGCACAGCGTCTGTGTTACCACCGGCAGCCCATTTCTTGTCCAGGTCTTGAAACTTTCCTGCCACCTTTGCAGGAGTAACAGTCTCCTTGTCTTCGGTTGACTGTTCCAGGCCCTGTAACCCCTTTGAGTTTGACGACACCCTTTGTAAAAGCCTCTCCGTATATGCGTATCGGTGTTCTATACCTTCTCCCTGATCCCGATTGTCACACCGGACCACACCAGCTATGTAAAGCGCCAAGGCCATGTTGAACTTCCCTACGTCCTTCCCGAGTCTTCCCTTCTCCAAGTTCACGTCGCCCAGACTTTTGAGCAGCTCCACTTCCGCCAGCCTGTCCATGTCAGCCATGGCGTCCACCAGGGCACGGAGGTAGCCTGTCTCCGCACGGGCTAGTCCGTATCTCCTGCCCTTCGCGTCCGCGTCACGGAATTTCTCACAGACCCTCAACATGGCGGACTTCTACTGAGAGAACGTCTGTAAAACTTATCTTCACGGGTATAGGTAGGTCTCCGTGTTAGCTTCGTGCGCGAGTCATCACGAAAGCGGAAGTCCCCAGGTGTGACCTCACCTGTTGGGCGGGGGAGTCTGGGAAGGGGGATTCCCCTTTTGGAAGGTTCCATTGATAAGTGATAGGGGAGAGATAGGTGCCTTTTGTATATAGTCAATTATAGCCTGATACAACTCGTTGCCTACACGGTCGCATGTCTCCGTGTTAGCTTCATGCGCCTGACTAAACAAATAAAGGAGTCACAGTGCCCATGGCAACATTAGTCACCTGTTAGTTCAAAAGTCACGAGTACAATACACCAATTTACTTAACGTCACTCATACTTGTGAACATATCAGGTAACCTGGCTAACTGGCGAGGTCAGGAAATGACCTCTTGCTCCTATCATGCATTACGCTCTTCGTCTTGTAATAATGATGATTCCAGTGTTCCCTTTGGTTCTGCCTTGCATAGATCATATTTAAATCTATGTTGACTTAGTTTATTGATCCGTCTGTGGCTTGTGCTAAATCACTTTTAATTGCGAAATTATTTTATTGCGCCTTTACAATTATCTCCACTTGCCATTTGCGCACACCGCTGATTCTGAACTTATCATAGCACGAAGCAAGTCTTTAACACGACTTGTTGCAAGTCTAGTTCTGAAAATTATCATATGTGCTCCTCCACAAAGGCTGAACAGAACAATGATTGCCCGTACCCTAACAAAACACCACCGCCATGGACACCACCTTGCTTTGTCCAAGCGATGTCTGAGCTCAAAAGAACTGTTTGCGTCCTGGTAACGCACCGGGTTTATCATTCAAAGGCAGCAACATAGCATAGTCTTGCAAACCTGTTTGTGTTGGGTCTGGTGTTTTGCATTCTCCTACAGCAGAGTACCGTCAGTCATTTATTCCTGACTGTACTCTGCTTTCCTTCCCTTTTGCCGGCGGTATTACCCACCCTACTTATTAGATATTAATGAGCTTGCCCTTATATGGGCAGTCAGCCGTTGGGGATCGGGCGTTGGCATGGTGAGCAAACAAAGTCATGGTAATACGTAACATGATTGGCTGATAGCTTCCCAGCGGCCTTTGCGAGACAGCTTCAAGCCCAAGGAAGCCCAAGGAAGGCCTGTTCTCTGATTGGTTGACAGCTTGTTTGTGGCGACAATCATAATACCCGTAGGTAGGGCCTGGGACAGCAGGGCCCCATAAGGTAGTGCCGTTGGGGACCGGGCGTTAGGAGGATGGTGTTTTGACGTTTGAAGGTGTCTTGATTTCATCTCATTTACATTTGTATTGATTTATTTATGTTCCCGTGACCACCTAGCCTCTGGGAAGAGCGGCTTTGGCGGACATGGCCACCCAGTCAAAATAAAGGTTATGTATGTATGTATGTATGTATGTATGTATGTATACAGCAGCGTGAGAAGGTCTTAGCTGAATCAGAAGTACAGCGAGAGATTGTGTAAACACAGGCTAGGGTTGGGTGGAGTTACAAAAATGCCAAGGGATTCCCCTGTCCGTGGAATTACCCCAAATGACGTGACAGTTCAAGACTGGGAATATCGCAGCCCAGTCAGTCAAACATACCTAGTCTTTTTGCCCTTTGCACCCCATATCATTGCTTTTGCTTGCAGAGGAATACATTTCCTATCTAGAAAATCCCATTCGAAATTTCGACATTTCATTGCCAGTAACGTCAGATCGCTGAGGCTAAGGTCAGACTTCGGGGGGTTAGGGTGCAGAGTTCAGACGTCACATTCACATTATGGGGTCAATGGATACGGGGAATTCTGTGTTTTCACAGCCATGTATTTTCCAGGAAATCTTTATTGACACGACAATATCATATTTTCCATATACTAGTCATGTTCACCGCAGAGTGAGGGAAATTGATCAATGGACACATGTCACGTTAATCAATACCTTTTATTGCATAATTAATGAACTACGAATGCAAGAAACAATAACCATTTCATTTCGAACTCTAGTTTGTTTTCGAACATGAAACCATCTTAACAGTTGTAAAACAATATTGAAGACATTTGAAAAACAGAACAAGGGGGTCTAAGGTCATAAATGATATACCTATTTCTTTTACCTTCTACCAACAGAAGTGGTTGAGTGTGCTTTTCTGCAAACTGTCACGTTCTGAAGGGCTATCCAGATTTCAATCCTACTTTGTGACGCATGACAATGTTGAACAAAAGCAAGCGAATCTCACCTGTTTGTGTAACAGTAGATTTCCCTTCCAAATGCTATGGGGTGGGTATGTTTTAACGTCCAATATAACCTTGACTGGGAGTAGCCATTTGATAGGCCCACTTTTGTTACAACATCGCCTTCTAAAACAAGACCTACATGTACGTCCTAATGAAAATTATAATCTATTGTTACTCTGTGACTGGAGGGTAACCTCCAGCGACAGAGTCTTGTGAACGGTTTATGTGTTGAGCGTTCGCACCTATATCTCTATGTTCCGTTTGCCGCAATCGTATGAGGTTTGGCATGTCGTCTGTACTCCGTTGCGAAATGATGCACGTTCTTTTTTGTCGTGGTAGCTGTTTTTATTATGGATGTAATAATTTCAGTTTTCACCCCTACGCCGTCCGGTATAGTGGTTCAGGTCTTCGTTATGATCGCGCCTTAAGCCTTGTGGTAATTGGATATCGTCAAGCAGATGTTGTCTTTGTCGGCGTATGACGA
>NC_049985.1:1162317-1169459 GCF_000003815.2 Branchiostoma floridae | reverse complement strand
GAGACTCGCTAGTTATTGGTTTTGTCAATGTAACGCGCGTTCGCATCTGTATCTGTATGTTCCCGTTGTCGCATTCGTATGTAGTTTGGCATGTCTTCTGCACATAGTTGGACGATGAAGAACTTTTTTTTTTCGCGGCAGCTGTTTTTATTATCGATGTAATAATTTAAAAAAATCACCCCTATTTCCCTAGTATTGTGGAACAGCTGACCTATAGGCCATGTGGTTTGTTAATTACTTATCTCCAAGCAGATATGGGGTTATGTGCATGTCGTGTTGTCAGCTGTTCACAGCTGTCACTGCTCCACCTTTTACAATGGTGTGCGTCTCAGGTATCCATTGTGAAGCTGTGTGGTTGTTTCCATTTGGTGTCGTTCGATTAAGACGCTGATTTTGCTGTTGATGCGCACAGGACTGTGTTTTAAATTTGGAACTGATAGGTATGTTAGCTTTCAAGTAAGTTTTTGGTATAAGTCGATGTGATGTGTTCTGTATGCGATATAAACACAATGTCACACACCACAGAAAACAACACAACCGACATAGAAACCATAATTAGGTCACAGAGTATGTTACCTACGGTCGCTTGTTTATCATTCAGTCCATTTTGTGGTTGATTATTATCACATGGATCTCAGAGATATCTTTATAATCTCTCTTTTCTTGCGTTCGCATCAATTTTGGGGTGTCCAGAGAATGTCATCCATAAGATCAGATCAGTTTGTTCTTTATAATACTGGTGTCACATAGGAAGACCAAAAACCAGAACATACACATTGCAACACGCTACTACAAAACTTTCCTCCACATGTATTTCGCAACATACATGTACCTGCACATATAGAACACTGGCTCCGGACAACACGGTGATAAAAGTAATTGGATATTATTACAGACATGATATAATATTACACAATATGGCTTCTTGATTATCTCTACATATACACAACTGTCACAGTAATTTGAATGTATTTCATGTGTATTACAAAGTTAAGATAAAACTTAACTTACCGCTGAACTATTCCACTGAACTAAGCTCGACATACTAGCGACTTTTTATGTATAATAATGTTCTGTTATATGGTTTAGATAGCCCAAGCTCATTGATCCACACAGCAGAAATATATAAACCGTACGATTGCTGATTGACTGGATCATGTAGGAAACACACCTAGTATATCATATATAGTCTAGCGAACTCCTCAGACGGTGTAAGCGGACTATCTGACATTCAAACATGTTTGCATTCCCATAGACAAGACATCGACCCAGTTGCCTATCATCTGAATAAAAATCACATTATATTTGTGGGTTTTCCGTATATAGAAGTCGTACCTTATTACAGAGTGTTGTTTCACCTAAAAGCACCTAAAACATTAAACTTGACTAAGCTCCAACCTAAATCATCAATCCTAATATTCTGCAAGACTTACCCACCAGCCCATTATCAAATTCCACCCATAAATATATGTAAAAGCGGGTAAAAATACGCAATATACTAAAAAAACACACATACACAAACACAACACTTCTTTACGGTGGTAACAAGGGTCTGATTCTCAACTACAATTCAATCCCAAAACTGGACCTTTAATTGAACATTGTTAACCTGGATTACTACCTTTCCTAAACGTACGAGTCTGATACAGGAAGCAGAATGGGAATCTTTACGGCTGACGTTCTGACATCTTAACTATGAGGTGTAATTTTATTATAATAAAGTTTATTGCAAATTCATGCCCATTGGGCTAATTGCAAGAAAAGAATGACTAATTACATTGATACGTTCTCGGCATGACCAAGATATAAGGTGTACAATCAAATTTCTGGGCATCGTTAGTATAAAAGTCTTTTATCAATGTCCCATAAAAATCATTGTGGTCATTGCTACTTTTCCAGTCCACGTTCCTTTTGAAAATCAGTAGGTAAGTGGTGAGAACAATAAAGGTAAACTGTGATCAGAGCTGTGTGGATCGTGATCCTCACGCAATGAAATCTAAGAAGAACTTGTCAAAAAGTTTGATGAGGATTTACTTCGTATTTCAAATAGAAAGAAGTGGATGTCTCAGTTTCAGCAGAATTGACCCGCACACCTCAGGTCGAAGCTCAATTGACCATATATTTTTCTTCTCTGCCACCTAACGTCGCTTGATCACAATTATTTAAATTTTGGTAGACATTCATAAAAGAATTTTATTCTTTACATATATGCCCAAAGGTCTGAGCTGTGCACCTTGTTTGGATGAGGACACAAACATATTGATCACCCCTCGTAGATTTTTTCGTCGTCAAGAATAACAGACGTATTCAACAAGCACAAAAGAAATTGATTATCACGAAATCTGACAGCAGAACGGATCAAACAATGTCAGCCACATGTCATCCCGTATAGCAGCCAAAATACAGTAAAATAAAACTCATGACTTTTATTTCACAATCTATCGCGGTGCCCACTTATGTGACGGCATGGGACCGCGTAGCGCAGCGGCAGTGTGTTCGTCTCGGGACCGAGAGGTTTCGGGTTCTAATCCAGCTGCCGTGTTACCGATCTTGTGCCCTTGGGAAAGACACTTTACACGGCTTTCCTCACTTTACTCGGGTGAAAATGAGTACCTAGCTTCGGCTAGGGCCGTCCCTCGGATAGGACGTTAAAAGGAGGTCCCGTGTCTGGGGAGAGCCACACCCCAGGCACGTTACAGAACCCCCACACGTGCGATGGTGCGGTGTGAGATGGTGCAAATCCTTCCGTCTGGAGTTGGTTATTCACTTCAAATCAACCGGATGGAGGCCTGGCGAACCTCTGTCTCGTATCAGCCACGTGGTGATTTACATCATTTAACCGGACGGGAGACCAGGCGCATCCCCGTCTTGTAATTAGCCATACGAAAGGGTATGTCATCCCGTAATTAAAAAGGGGCGGTATAACCCCGTCGTGTGTAAACATGTGCGAACATGTGCGATCACGTCGACCGATGATGATGATGATGATGATGATGATGATGATGATGTGACGGCACTAAATTGTCCAGGCCTATCATCTGACGTCTTTGCAAAATAAGCGAGGTCATTTAGAAGGGAAGGTGCTGCTGGTTACTTATCTGAAGTTATGATATTCTGTTTCATTTGTTCGCTCAGTAGAAAATAGTTAAAGCCCTTTACGAGATTGCCAAGCTCTCTCCATGCAACACTCAAATTGTTCAGCGTCTGTACAATGTCAGGATGTGCAGTGTTCTCGCCATAGATAATCCGCTTCATCTGTAGTGACTGTTCATAATAGCTAACCGCCTTTCTGTAATCAGCAAGCTTTCCGCAGGCGTTACCGGAGTTGTAAAGTGAGCTGGCGATGTCAGGATGTTCAGTGTTCTCACCATAGATACTCCGCATCATTTGTAGTGACTGTTCATGATAGCTTACCGACATTCTGTGATCACCAAGACTTCCGCAGGCGTTACCCAAGTTGTTAAGTGAGCTGGCGATATCAGGATGTGCGGTGTCCTTACCATAGATACTGCGATTCATCTGTAGTGCCTGTTCAAAATAGCTGACCCCTTTTCTGTGATCCCCGAGTTTCCCCCAGGCGGTACCCAAGTTGTTAAGTGAGCTGGCGATATCAGGATGTGCAGTGTCCTCACCATAGATACTTCGGTCCATCTGTAGTGACTGTTCATAATAGCTGACCGCCTTTCTGTAATCCCCGAGATCGCTCCAGGCGGCACCCAAGTTATTAAGTGATTTTGCGATGTCAGGATGTGCAGTGTCCTTACCATAGATACTCCGCTCCATCTGTAGTGCCTGTTCATGATAGCTTACCGACATTCTGTGATCACCAAGGTCGCTCCAGGTGTTACCCAAGTTGTTAAGTGAGCCGGCGATGCCAGGATGTGCAGTGTCCTCACCATAGATACTTCGGTCCATCTGTAGTGACTGTTCATAATAGCTGATCGCCTTTCTGTAATCCCCGAGATCGCTCCAGGCGGCACCCAAGTTATTAAGTGATTTTGCGATGTCAGGATGTGCAGTGTCCTTACCATAGATACTCCGCTCCATCTGTAGTGCCTGTTCAAAATAGCTGACCGCCTTTCTGTAATCCCCGAGGTCGCGACAGGTGGCACCCAAGTTGTTAAGTGAGTCAGCGATGTCAGGATGTGCAGTGTTCTCACCATAAACACTCCGCTTCATCTGTAGTGACTGTCCATGATAGCTGACCGCTTTTTTGTTATCACCAAGGTCGTTCCAGGCTACACCCAAGTTGCTAAGCGAGCTGGCGATGTCAGGATGTGCAGTGTCCTCACCATAGATACTCCGCTTCATCTGTAGCGATTGCTCATAATAGCTGACCGCCTTTCTGTAATCACCAAAGTTGCACCAGGCGTTACCCAAGTTGTTAAGTGAGTGGGCAATGTCAGGATGTGCAGCGTCCTCACCATAGATTCTCAAGTACATCAGTAGTGACTGTTTATAATAACTGAGAGCCTTTTCGTGATCACCAAGGGTCTCCAAAGCAGAAGCCAAGTTGCAAAGTGAGACGGCAACATCACTGTGTGCAGTGTTTTTACCATATTTCGATACAACATTGTGCAGCGATTGTTCTGCGCATGTCTTAAAATTTTTGAAATCGCACAGACTCTTGTATATAATTGTTTTCATACCTGAAGAATTGTCAAAGAGGATTGGTGTTTTTTTCAACGACTGTGTGTTGGTCAGCTGTGAAATAAAATGCTTCAGAGGTCTTTCTGTGTAATAGTATCTCATGAGCTGTTTTGTATTGGAGATGTAAAACACTTTCTGTAATTTCTCCTTAATGTCCGTATCGGACGATATTGACGATAAGGCTGACATGTTCTCCACCTGACCACGGTTGTTCATGTATGTCCGCAGCCTCAGTTCTGCTGAGATACTGACCAGCACCAGCAAGTGATGTGCGTTCTCGCTATTGACAACTCCACCGTTTCTGAGCGTCTGAATAGTATCCCAGATCGTGGTGGGTTGTATGTTTTGAAGTAGCGCCAAAAAGGACACTGCAAGGCTTGAAAACCGATAAATTTCCTTCTTAACATTCTGCAGACTTGCGGTGAGAGCCTTGGTTTGAAACGTAGATACATTCTCACTCAGTAAACTATTTGCAATTATCAGCTGAACTCCGTCATTATCGTCTTGCAGTTGCCGAGTCCATAACGACCTGTACTCATCTACCAATGATTGTTCTCCTGTGAGAAAAGACACATTTCCCAGTATACTAGCAAGATGGTAGCCTTTCTTTAGGTGGCACGCAAGGTCATCGTTTAGGATGTTGGTCATATTGCTTGGTGTGCGGATGAGTTCGCTTGTTCCTGTGCTGTTTCTACCCCTGCCAAGTGGAGTCTTGCATGCATGCGGCATGGCTCCATCGAACGCAAAACCGCGCGGTGTTACTGAGTCATAAAACCAGTTGTCCAGTTTGTCGTCTGAGTGGAAATCATTCAGAGACTTAATCCCCATGGCCGGGAGAATGGTCTCTCCCAGATTGATCACTTTGAGGTGCAGATAATGAGTAAGGTTACGAAAATAACTGACATTATTATCGATTTCCTCCTCTATCAATATAGCAAATTCCAGATCAGAGTATGGAGTTACCAATCCCGTGGCTTGTGAACCCAAACCTATCATGGCGTACTTACAGGGAGGGGGGCCCATTACCTCCATGCATTCATCTACAAGGCCAGCTATGAACGTTTTACGTTGATTAACAAGTGTCTGAAACAATGCTTTGATTGCTTCCACTCTCTTTATCTCCACTTCTTTTATCTTCGGATCCTTGTCATCAAGGCTATATGGATCTATTTCTTGTTCAATTCTTTTGATCTCTTTATCTACGTAGTCCCTATCAGCCTTCAACATCAATTTGTGTTTCTTTGTATCATCACTGTCTACCTTCTGTTCGATCTTCAGGACTTCCTTAACAAATGCTTGACTTATTTCCTGAACACTTTTGTCTATGTCTTCTCTCCTTGACCTTACCAGTGCTGCATTACAGAGTGCTGCAGCCTTGGTGAAATCACCTCCGTCCTTTGACCGGATTCCTCTCCTCAGATAGACCTCGCCCAACTTGTACATGGGCTCTGCCTCCTTCCTGTGTTGACCTGTAAGTAAAAAATTATCAATTGTAATTTTGCATTTAACTCTTTGTGTTGGTGTATCTATTGGTTGTATTTAAAAAGCCTTTATGACGATCGATGATATACAATTTATATAATACATATTATAGAGACCACAGGTACAGGTTTGCAGTAAACATAGTTCTGTGTGTCAACAAGAAGTAAGGATCTCGAACCATTTATAAATAGTTTCTTTTAAATCCTTTGAACTTCAGGTTCATACTTACTCACCATTGACATGAACAGACTTGAGCGCAGCTGCAAAGCTTTGTTCTGCTGTGTCCAGGTCTCCAGTCTGCAGGGCCCTGCAGGCAGCATGGAGATGTTTTTCGTATAAACTGTAAAGAAAAGATGTCACTAGAAAGGCAACATTTTTGTTTCCCTCCCAGTAATTTGTCTTTTGTCAGGCGCCTCCCCTAAAATATTGGCTAACCCTTAAGGCGTCGCCAACAAATTAACATAGTTTATGCAATTTGATTAACTTGCAACAAAATTTTTATGAAACGTTTTAAAATACAATTGAAGTATGCGTAATTATTGACAATCTTTTCATTTCAAACACTTGTGAAACACTAAACAAACAAAGGGTGACACTAACTTGTCATCGTCAACTTGTGTCGGGTCACTCGGTTCAGGGGCACTGAAGGGGAATAACAAAATGCTTATTGTATTATTCTACAACCAATAGAGCCGTGTGTATACGTTCGATAGTCAAAATCAATCATAAAGAAGCAGCATTCCCTGGCCTACCTGTGTAGACGGTGCATTCCGACATTAATGACGTCGCTAGAGGGCGCAGCTGAGAGTGGAGAGAAGTGGTCCTTCCGTTCTCTCACGTCCTGTTGTCGCTGCGTACTTGTTGACCTCTATGAAACAGACAGGAGCCATAAATGATTAACATGTTGCGTACGAGTTCTTCCACGAGAACCAATAGGAAGCCGCAAATGATTAACAGGTGGGCAATCATGTTATTGAACACAACGTTGACAACCGGTCAAAGGCCAAGGA
>NC_049985.1:1093440-1160330 GCF_000003815.2 Branchiostoma floridae | reverse complement strand
ATTTTAGTTTACAACTTCCTGTCAGACCCGGAAGATACGATTGAACCTTGTTCGAGGATTATTTTCGTCTGTCTGGTCAGTCTGTCATACCCTGGCGCTGAGAGTGTTTTATTGGGCTGAAACTCTGGCAGTTTAAAGTTACTTACAATTTAAATGTTCAAAGTTTATGTCAAACAACAACAGCACTAGAAACACATACATTTGCTCTGGAGAAAATACAGCAGTTTTCGCAAGTTCCAGTCCAGTGATAGAAATGTGGCCACTATAGACAGGTGGTCACTATAGAGAAAATGCTGATCTATTGACTAGGAGCCATACGTTACACATGATTTCAGTACACTGATCATTACTCATATAAACATTGCACAGGTAAGCCAATTGTTTAGATGTACAATTAAGTTCAAATAACTCTGAAGAGAAATATTGATGAGAAAATAATCATTCTCGCCACTGTCTAACTTATAATTACGTATCAAAACTAAACGCAGATTTTCTAACTAACGCACCTTTCGCCGACTTCATCAAAGGACCGCCGGCTATCAATCAAACACGGCTGTTGATTAGACTTAGAGTTTCAAACAGTCATGTGCTGTGTGCCAGTTGACAGCGAACTTCATGCTACGTGATGTTTTACATTGCTTGGACCTTCTTTCCTACAGCGGTGCTTCTACAAAATATTTAGACTGTAACACTGAGTCCCACATGTTTTATAGAATAGAATTTGACGCAGAACAGCATTTTTTTGCTATGTATTTTTCTTGAAACATGTCCGTGGGAATATCAGCGAGGCGGCGACGCAGGGATATCAGACCGTCAACAAAACTCGCACGGCGGCTAACGGCGCAGCGAAGATACTAGCGCTATAAATAAGCGCTTCAACTAAGGATGGCAACCCGTACAATATTATGTTTACCATCACGGGAGGGAAATATTGCTTTTGTTTAGTTGCTTCAACTTCTCCAAACAAATACGATGGCCGGGCGTCTGTCACCATGGTTACTGTATGTGTAGCATGGAGGGTTGCTATTTATATAAATAAACAGAGTAGGAGAGAAGAGATTCAGGGGCTATAACACGACTGGATATTACAGGTAATCTCCAAGCAGATCCTACGGTGGGATGAGAGAGTATCATAAGCTGGCTGAAGGAGTACAGCCGGCCGTCGGTGGGAAATGTTCACGCCAAATATTTTGTATATTTTTTTACGAGGCCGGAGTGTCAGACATTTCTTTGAAAATACGTTTCGATAGGCGGTGTTGGGCACTTTCAACATTTGACTCCCACGCAATCATATAGTAAACTGCGCATGCTCCATGTGACGTCTGTCTACGCTTAGTTCTAC
This sequence comes from Branchiostoma floridae, assembly GCF_000003815.2. Lineage (NCBI taxonomy): Eukaryota > Metazoa > Chordata > Leptocardii > Amphioxiformes > Branchiostomatidae > Branchiostoma > Branchiostoma floridae. The sequence goes on along the minus strand of NC_049985.1, from coordinate 1,158,988 downwards.
TCACATCTTGACGGGACATCACATCCAGATTTCAATCCTACTTTTTTTACACGGAGAGGGTTGAACAAATACGACAGAATTTTGTCCGTTGTTCTTCCAATGGATAACAATTTTCCTTTCAAAATGATTTGAGGTACTTTTAGTCAAAACGCAACAAAATCTAAGGCGCAGGGGAATCACTTTTGCTACGTCATCTTCTTAAACAGGACAACTTATATGCATCGCCCATAAAATGCAATTTATTGCTTATCATTCAGCCCTTTTGTGGTTGATTACTGTCACATGAATCATGGATGTCACATGGATATATTTTTTATTATCTTTCTTTTTTGCGTATGCTCCCATCAGTTTGGGGGTATCCAGAAGATGCCATCCATAAAATCGTATCAGTGTGGTTTTATAATTACGGTCACATTTGAAGACCAAATATCAGAACATATACACAAAGCAAAACACGTTAATAAGAAATTCTCTTCCTTCTGTATGTTGCAACATAGCTGTACATATAGAACCCTGGCTCTGGACAACACGGTGTTAAAAAGCCATTGATTATTATAACAAACATGATATCATATTACTCGATATGGCTTCTTAATTATCTCTACACATATACAGTACTTTGGATATGATTCTTTACTTACCACTGAACTATAAAACTGAACTAGGTTTGACATACAATGTACTTGTAGCAACTTTCTATGTACAATACGGTTCTGTTATTCTATTGTATGATTTAAATAGGCAAAGCTCAATAATCTACACAATAGAAATATATACACCGTACGATGATGCTTAATGGCTGGATCATAGAGGTAAATCATGTACAGTCTGGCCAACTCCCTCGGGCGGTTGAGTGTGACATTCAACAAGTTTTTTAATCTCATAGATATCAACCTAGTTGCCTTCTGCCATGTACATAAGAATCACAATATGATTATGTTACCTTCACAGAAGGGAACATATTGTTTTTGCTTTGTTTCTTCTTCTTTTCCGCACAAATAAGGTCAACGACCTGGACCAGACGGCTGTCACCATGGTAACCGGTAAAGTAGCAGGCACCATGTGGTGTTCGGTTACATGATGTAGCAAATGTCAGATCTAGAGGGGCACGGGTCACTACAATTAGAAATGTGTTCAAACAAGAATGAACAAAACAGTTACCAGTGTTAGACTACAACATGTGAAGCTAACATTCTGTATTTGCTTGCAAATATTACCTTTCTAGTTGAAATTTCTCTCAGTACTCATTTGTGGGTTTTCCGTGTATAGAAGTCGTATCTTATTACAGAGTGTTGCCCCGCCTGAAAGCATTTAACATTAAACTTTATTGACTAAGTTCCAACCTATATGATTAATCTTGCAAGACTTACCCACCAGCCCTAATTTATCAAATTCCACCCATAAATTATGTAAAAGCGGGTGAAAATACGCAATATACTAAAAAAAAACACATATATACCAACATAACACTTCTTTACGGCGGTAACAAGGGCTGATACTCAACTACAATCCAATCCCAAAACTGGACCTTTAATTGAATATTATCATATAGCCAGGGGACGTGGGCCAATCAGAAGGCCCCATTTCATGCTGGTTATGACGCCGTAACAGCCGTGCATTAATTTTTGATTAATGCACACGTGCAATAATGACTTTTGAAAGTTTGAACCAATCAGAAGGACAAACAGGACGCTGGCCAATCAGAATGAGATATCTAGGAATTGTCCATCTGCCAAGATAGGGGAATAAGTACAGGCATAGCAGGGGGGGTGGCTCCCTCTATTAACATCAGTAGTGCGTGTTTCTTTGTTCAAAGAAAACATTTGCCGTCTTAAAACAACATTGAAGTACCTATAATATTTAAGACAATAAAATCTATTTAAAGTCATGTCCAATTTGAACTGCAAATGGAAAATGAAATTACTTGTACCCCCGCCCATTCAAGTTCAGACGACAATAACACCACGGTCCGCCATTGAGTAGCGGTCATGGCACTGGAGGACCAAAATGCTACCTTTCTTCGGAGAAGACGTGTCTGAGTTCGTAGTGAACGAGATTCTCAAGAGCTGTGAAGCACAGGGATCCTGGAATGCCGCAGGAAAGCCGGCAGAGATTTAGCGCCTGATACGAACGAACTCGACAAACTGGAGAATGGGCGAGTGGAGAAATACGGAGCGTGCAACAGTCTGTAGCATAATGAATCGACTTTGTTCTTATTTCAAGCCTTGGAACAGAAATACATTTTACGCACAAGTTTTATGTTGTTCAAATTCACTGTTCAAATTTATGTACTGAATAAAAGATGTATTTTATGTTTTATAAAGGAATTTGTCGCTCCTACCCAACCGGAAACTCTACTCTACTCTACTCTTAAATGGGTCAGTGTGGGTAGGCTATATGATAATAGGGTTGATGACCCGCCGCCTGTTCCTCGGTATATATGGTGTCATAACGCCTGGTCCTTTGCTATAACCACCTCATAAAACCACCTCGTTCGCTTCGCTCACTCGGTGGCTTTATTCGGTGGTTATAGCAAAGGACCAGGCGCGTATGACACCATATACACCTCGGGGCAGGTCATTAACCCTTGATTATTAACCTGGATGACTACCCTTCCTAAACGTACGAGTCTGATACAGAAAGCAGAATGGGAATCTTTACGGCTTACGTTCTGACATCTTAACTATGAGGTGTGATTGATAAGTTCTCGGCATGACCAAGATATAAGGTGTACACTTCAAATTTCCGGGCATCGTTGTATAGTATAAAAGTCTTTTATCAATGTCCACTAAAATCATTGTGGTCATTGCTACTTTCCAGTCGACGTCCTTTTGAAAATCAGTAGGTAAGTGGCGAGAACAGTAAGGGTGAATTATGATCAGACCTGTGTGGGTCGTGATCCTCATGAAATGAAATCTAAGAAAACATTGTCGAAAAGGTTGATGATGATTCCCTTCGTACTTGAACCAGAGGTGGATGTCTCACTTTCAGCAGAATTGACCCGCACACCTCAGGTCGAAGATCAATTGTCTATATATTTTCCATCTCTGTCACCTAACGTGGCTTGACAATGATTTAAATTTTGGTGGACATTCATAAAAGAATTCCATTCTTTACATATATGCCCAAACGTTTAAGCTGTGCACCTTATTTGGATGAGGACACAAACATATTGATCACCCCTCGTCGATGTTTTCGTCGTCAATAATAACAGACGTATTCAACAAGAGCAAAAGAAATTGATTATCGCGAAATCTGACAGCAGTACGGATAGGGGGGGACATTAGTACAAACTTTTTGAAATACGCATCCTAAAATATGGAGATGATCTATATAAACACAGAAATCACAAAAATTAGGCAATTGTAAAACTCTAACCCCCCTGTACATACCCCCTGAAGTTTGGATACCCCCCTCGCCATGTACTTGTGTGACGTTGCTAAGGTCTGCAAGCACTGACTGCATTATTTCAGTTCTTTTTGCACATTTTGTGTAATTAAATGATACATTACACTCCAAGATACCTTTCTATCAGGTTTTGGCTTAATATTCTTGGTTGCCATGGCAACAAGGCAGAAAGTATTGGGGCGAATTTCCATTATTTGGCCAAAAACAGGGAAATCACGGTAGGGCAGTAATTCGACAAGTGCTGAGAATAACAAAGAGTACCCAAATCAACTACAGAGTGTCTTTAGCTTCACAAGAATAGTGGTAAAATTTTCAGAAACTCGATGCCAAGGAATTGGGCAACCTTAAAAAGAAACATTGTTTCAAGGTTACAAAAACACAGTTTTTTTGCCAAGCTTAAAACCAGTGTTTTTGTCTATGTGTCGAGAGGTATGGACAGAAAAGCAACAGTTGACTGTTCTCTCTACTACTAAGCTCTCTTGTACATGTACATACTATATCCAAGGCTCGAAATACTTTTTCTGCATACATTGAAAATAGCCTGCACCAGACAAATTTTACCTGCACCACTCTGAATTTTGGAAGTATAGTTCATACTGTTGTTCAGGAACCATTGCTATTTTTTCTTTTCTACAGAATATTACTTAATATAGGTGGTAGTGGTAACATTCAATGCAGCTAATAACAATCCACGTACACCTACATCATTTTTTGGGACCAGTGCATGTTAGGTGCAGGTAGACATCAAAAATACCTGCACAGCTCCAATTTTACCTGCACAGCTCCAATTTTACCTGCACTAACCTGTATATACCCATTACACGGACCAGTGCAGGTTAGGTGCAGGTAGACACCAGAAATACCTGCACAGCTCCAATTTTACCTGCACTAACCTGTATATACCTATTACATGGACCAGTGCAGGTTAGGTGCAGGTAGACACCAGAAATACCTGCACAGCTCCAATTTTACCTGCACTAACCTGTATATACCTATTACATGGACCAGTGCAGGTTAGGTGTAGGTAGACACCAGAAATACCTGCACAGCCCCAATTTTACCTGCACTAACCTGTATATACCCAGTACATGGACCAGTGCAGGTTAGGTGCAGGTAGACACCAGAAATACCTACATAGCCCCAATTTTACCTGCATTAACCCGTATATACCCAGTACCTGGACCAGTGCAGGTTAGGTGCAGGTAGACACCAGAAATACCTGCACAGCTTCAATTTTACCTGCACTACCCTGCATAAGCAGGTAGTATTTCGATCCCTGATATCTGTAATTGTAAGCAAGATGCCTGCGATACTGAATTTCAACAATGTTTTATTGGTACATCTATTTACAACAGAATGAAAAGAACCAAAGTCAAATTTATACTCATTGATGGTGCCAATGGCGTGTAACATTGTTCAAGTACAATTTTAGGTTGACCTCAGATGGAGTTTTCTTGGTTATCGGTAGTGACAGGGCTGTGTTCTTGAGTTGGGCCAGCTTTACACTTACAATATATCAACTTTCGCTGTTGATGTGAAAGATCCATCTTGGGTTTTCAGGGTTTGTAGTAGGTATTTGTCTCTCTTCCAATCAACAGCAATGTTTGCAATCTCTTTCCCATTGAGTTCTTGCTTCTTAAGCTCCTCTTCATTTCTCTTCCAAGCTATCAGAATCTCTGGTATCCTGCCTCCTTTCCTGACTTCTCTACTGTACTGTCTAGACCATCCAGGTTCTCTTCTCTTTTTCAGTACCCTTGTAACTTTAAATTGGTAATTGTGGTTACCACTTGGGCAATGGCACTACAGACTTCTTATTTCCTTGTCTGTTGGAACATCTCCTTAGAGATAAACCCAAAGGCTGCATCCTTTACCTCCAGCAACAGTGCTCGAAATACCCACTTGCACACTTGAAAATGCATTTTGATTGGCGAAACGTAAGTCGTAATTTCAAATCCAGGTAGCGCAGTGGGCAACCTGAAATTTTTCAGTTGGAACACAACTTTCCCCCACCTACATGCATACGTATTTATTTCTTGATAGGATAAAACATAAGTTACATGTAACTACAGGGGTGCCTAATAGGGGTGAGTAAACGGTACAGAAAATTCAGGTTCATGCAGGTGTGGTTCAGGTCCAGAGGTCCGGACCTGAACCTGGACCTGATTCAGTATGTGAAAACTTGTGATACTCCATTTCGCTACAAAGAAATCTGTTTTGCAGAGTATTTGAACTACTGGCGTTTTAAAATCCTACAAGGCTAACTGCCTCTGTGCAATTGAGTGTAGAAATTGGTAGAAATGAATACAGACTATACTATTATATACCTGTAGCCCGTTTTGTCCAATTTTTAGTTTGGATCAGTCCATTTTTGCCATGGGGGTGATTTGGAATAGTCCATATTTGCATGGGAAATACATTTGGAGGTTCAGATATCCACAATGATCTCTCCTGAAGTCAAATATTCTGCCAAGGATGCCAAAGTACACTTTCTAAGGCATTAAGCGTGTTTGGTAGTATAGCGTTATACTAGTCTAGTACATTGTCAACTTAAAAAATTCAGGGGGCATGTACAGGGGGGTTAGCAATGAAATATTTTCAAAATTTTTACATTATCATATTCAGATGGACCGTCTCCATATTTCTAGGGGCGTATTTCATCAAAAACTGCATTTTTGCAAAATAGTGTCCCCCCCTAGTACGGATCAAACAATGTCAGTCACAATGTCATCCCGTATAGCAGCCAAAATACAGTAAAATAAAACTCATGACTCTCATTTCACAATCTATCGTGGTGCCCACTTATGTAACGGCACTAAATCGTCCAGGCCTATCATCTGACGTCTTTGCAAAATAAGAGTGGTCATTTAGAGGCATTAAGCAAGGGAAGGTTTGCTGCTGGTTACTTATCTGAAGTTATGATATTCTGTTCCATTTGTTTGCTCAATAGAAAATAGTTAAAGCCCTTTTCGAGATCGCCAAGCTCTCTCCATGCAACACTCAAATTTTTCAGCGTCTGTACAATGTCAGGATGTGCAGTGTTCTCGCCATAGATAACGCGCCTCATCTGTAGTGCCTGTTCATGATAGCTAATCGCCTTTCTGTGCTCACCAAGGTTACTCCAGGCTGCACCCAAGTTGTTAAGTGATTTTGCGATGTCAGGATGTGCAGTGTCCTTACCATAGATACTCCACCTCATCTCTAGTGACTGTTCAAAATAACTAACCGCCTTTCTGTGATCCCCGAGATCGCTACAGGTGGCACCCAAGTTATTAAGTAATTTTGCGATGTCTGGATGTTCAGTGTCCTTACCATAGATACTCCTGTTCATCTGTAGTGACTGTTCATAATAGCTGACGGCCTTTCTGTGATCACCAAGTTCCCTACAGGCGGTACCCAAGTTGTTAAGTGAGCTGGCAATGTCAGTATGTTCAGTGTCCTGACCATAGATACTCCGGTTCATCTGTAGTGACTGTTCATAATAGCTGACCGCCTTTTTGAGATTACCAAGGTTATACCAGGTGTTACCCAAGTTGTTAAGTGAGCTGGCGATGTCAGGATGTTCAGTGTCCTCACCATAGATATTCCGCTTCATCTTGAGTGCCTGTTCATAATAGCTGACCGCCTTTCTGTGATCAACAAGGTCACTCAAGGCGTTACCCAAGTTGTTAAGTGAGCTGGCGATGTCAGGATGAGCAGTGTCTTCACCATAGACACTCCGGTTCATTTGTAGTGCCTGCTCATAATACCTGACCGCTTTTCTGTAATCCCCGAGTTTCCCCCAGGCTGCACCTAAGTTATTAAGCGAGCTGGCGATGCCAGGATGTGCAGTGTCCTTACCATAGATACTCCGGTTCATCTGTAGTGACTGCTCATAATAGCTGACCGCCTTTTTGAGATCACCAAGGTCGACCCAGGTGTTACCCAAGTTGTTAAGTGAGCTGGCGATGTCAGGATGTTCAGTGTCCTCACCATAGATACTCCGCCTCATCTGTAGTGCCTGCTCATAATAGCTGACGGCCTTTCTGTGATCACCAAGCTTCCTACAGGCGGTACCCAAGTTGTTAAGTGAGCTGGCGATGTCAGGATGTTCAGTGTCCTCACCATAGATACTACGGTTCATCTGTAGGCCCTGCTCATAATAGCTGACCGCCTTTTTGAGATCACCAAGGTTTTCGCAGGCGTTACCCAAGTTATTAAGCGAGTTAGCGATGTCAGGATGTGCAGTGTCTTCACCATAGATACTTCGGTTCATCTGTAGTGACTGTACATAATAGCTAACCGCCTTTCTGTAATCCCCGAGTTTCCCCCATGCGTTACCCAAGTTATTAAGCGAGCTGGCGATGTCAGGATGTGCAGTTTCCTCACCAAAGATACTCCGCTTCATCTGTAGTGCCTGTTCATAATAGCTTGCCGCCTTTCTGTGATCACCAAGGTCTTTCCAGGCGGTACCTAAGTTGCTTAGTGAGTCTGCAACATCACTGCGTGCAGTACTAGTGTTTTCACCATATTTCGATAAATCGTTGTGCAACGTTTGTTCTGAGAATTTCTTAAAATTTTCAAAATCGCACAGACTTTGATAAATCTTTGCTTTTAGCTCTGGAGAATTGTCAAAGAAAATTGGTGGTTCTTTCAACGACTGATTGACGATCAGATGTAAGATAAAGTGCCTCAGGGGTCTTTCTGTGAAATAATATCTCATGAGTTGTTTTGTATTTGAAATGTAAAACACTTTCTGTAATTTCTCCTCAATGTCCGTTTCGGACGACATTGACGATAAGGCTGACATGTTCTCCACCTGACCACGGTTGTTCATGTATGTTCGCAGCCTCAGTTCTGCTGAGATACTGACCAGCACCATCAAGTGATGCGCGTTATCACTACTCACGACTCCACTATCTCTTAGCCTCTGAATAGTCTCCCAGATTGTGGTCGGCTGTATATTATGAAGTAGCGCCCAAAAGGACACTGCAAGGCTCGAGAATCTATATACTGCCTTCTTTACATTCAGCAGACTGGCAGCGAGAGTTTTGGATTTAAAAGTCGACGTATTATCACTCAGTAAAGTAGCTGCCATTACCAGCGGAAATTCTTCCATACTTTCTTCAAATTGCTGAGTCCATAAAGACATATACTCATCAACCAATTCCTTATCCCCTGAAATGATAGAAACATTTCCCAGTACACTAGCAAGATGATAGCCTTTCTTTAAATGGACTGTAAGGTCTTCTTTCAGAATGTTGGTCATATTGCTTGGGGTGCGGATGAGTTCGCTTGTTCTTGTGCTGTTTTTACCCCTGCCCAAAGGAGTCTTGCATGCATGTGGCATGGCTCCATCAAACGCAAAACCGCGCGGTGTTACTGAGTCATAAAACCACTTGTACAGTGGGTCATCTGAGTAGAAATCATTCAGAGACTTAATCCCCATGGCCGGGAGAATGGTCTCTCCCAGATTTATCACTTTAAGATGCAGGTAATGAGTGAGGTTGCGGAAATAACTAACATTATGCTCGGTTTCCTCCTCTACCAAAATGGCAAATTCCAGATCAGAGTATGGAGTTACCAATCCTGTGGCCTGTGAACCTAAACCTATCATAGCGTACTTACAGGGAGGGGAGCCCATTACCCACATGCATTCATCTACAAGGCCAGATATGAACGTTTTACGCTGATCAACAAGTGTCTGAAACAATTCTTTGACTGCTTCCACTCTCTTCATCTCCACTTCTTTTAACTTTGGATCCTTGTCATCAAGGCTATATGGATCTATGTCTTGTTCAATTCTTTTGATCTCTTTTTCTACGTAGTCCCTATCAGCCTTCAGCATGAATTTGTGTTTCTCTGTATCATCACTGTCTACCTTCGGTTCGATCTTCAGGACTTCCTTAACAAATGCTCGACTTATTTCTTCGATTGCTTCCTCTATATCTTCTCTCCTTGACCTTACCAGCGCTGCATTACAGAGTGCTGCAGCCTTGGTGAAGTCTCCTCCGTCCTTTGACTGGATTCCTCTCTTCAGATAGACCTCGCCCAACTTGTACAGGGGCTCCGCCTCTTTCCTGTGTTGACCTGTGTGGTATCAAGCACAATTTACAATTGACTACGGAACTTTGGAATACTCTGAACTTTGATGCTACACCGTACAGAAGTCGTAGATATTAGTGCTTCTATTTGTTGTATTACGATTTTTATCCCCATCAAAGGTGGAGGTATTGTTTTTGGTGTTTTTGTGTGTGTCTGTCTGTCTATGTGTCTGTGACTCTGTGTGTTTCTGGATATTTGTGGTCGGTATGACTTAAGAACCTTTGGATGGATTTTAATGATATTGGCACGTGGATAGGCGTTGGGAAGACGAAGGTCAAGGTCGATTTTCGGCACCTTGGTACTGCAGCAGAATAAAATTTTACTTTTGGCTTTTTGACTTTATTCAAATAGCAATATAGACAATCACATTCTTATCTGCATAATCAATGATGAAACAATAGGCTAAATATATTTCACGGTGGTATGAGGTCTCCAGACTCTTGTTCTGTTTGAAACGCCTTTATGACGATAACATGGGTAATGTATATGGTGACAACTGCATTGCAGTCAACATAGCTTTATTCCGAATGTCGACAAGAACCAAGGATCTTGGGCCCTTTATAGGTATTATTATTTTATTAATACATAGTTGGCCTTACCATTGACATGAACCGACTTGAGCGCAGCTGCAAAGCTTTGTTCTGCTGTGTCCAGGTCTCCAGTCTGCAGGGCCCTGTGGCCAGCATGGAGATGTTCTTCATATTCACTGTAAAGAAAAAAGATGTCATAAGATAAAATTGTTAAAACGTGTTTATCATTCAAATCGTATCTGGTTTGCAGTACAGTGCATCTGAGCTGACTGTGAGTTTTTATAACCATGGATATAAAATGTAATCAAAAAGATCAGAAATTAATCATTCCTGCATGATATTCTATTCAAGTTATTCTCTTTCAAAGTCACAAGTCAAAGTCTCAAAGCCCATGCGGTTCCATAAATACTACAAGGGGCCCAAAGATATATCACTTATTCATGCCCCAAAGAAGTATCAACCATTAAAGATCAATTCCAGAGCAAGAGATATGAAAACCGGAAGTTCTGCTGCAGTGCAGCAAGAAGCCGCCAGAGGTCCATAAGACTTCGTTTTATGATATACTCATAAAGATCCATTGCAGCTTCTCGAGTTGTCTAAGAATATTTGCATTTTGTTACGCAGAGCATTCAGGCTAGGTTCGATTGCTACAGTATTTGAACAAATTAAAATGCAGAGAGTTTACATTTATGAGTCATTTGCACTTCAGACACTTGTGAAACACTAAACAAAGAAATGTGTAAAACTAACTTGTCATCGTCAACTCGAGTCGTTTTTTCAGCTTTCTGCGGTTCCGGGACACTGGAGAGGAAAAACAAAATGCCTATTTTGATATTATACAATCAATACAGTTGAATATATCTTATAAGACATCCAAAATCAAGCATAATTATAAAGAACAAGCATTCCATGTACCTACCTGTGTAGACGGTGCTTCCCGCCATTAATGTTGTCACTTGAGTGTGAAAGTGGACGGAAGTGGTCCTTCCGTCGTCCTACGTCTTGCTGTTGCGTACGAGTTGGTCTCTACAAGAAAAAGGTGAAGGAATGAATGATATAAACTAAAGTGAGCAATCGTGTTATTCAACGTACAACTTAATTTTGACGAAAGGCCAAATGCAAAGTACCTGGCGTGACTTGAAGAAGGCAAACGCTAGAATTAATGTTGTAAATGTGACTGGTTGTTGATTTGGGCATCTGTGGACTCAATAGGGCACTTATTATTGTCTTCAGGACATGCACGATCTTTGCCTACCCATGGCCACAGCCTAAACATTGTGGAAATACATTGTACAATGTAGAAGCCACCCGCGAAAATACTGCAGTTTCGTGATTTTCTATTTTGTTGTCAAATTTCTGCATATTTCACTCACCTTGATGTCTCTTGAGGTGATGTCTTGCCTGATTTTTGCGGTGTGCAGTAAGCGGTGGACAAGGACAACTGTTCTCTGAACGTTGTGACACCGCGCCAGTGCCTTGTTGTACAGAGCAGAAGCTCTGGTCAAGTCTTTTGTGTCTCCAGTTTCTGTTCCTCTTTTCAGGTACACGTCACCGATACTCTTGATCGCTTCTGTTTCTAACATGCTGTTGTCGTTTACTATTCCCTCTACCATCAACTGTGCGTATCCAACCAGCACAGAGTCTGTGTTACCGCCGGCAGCTCGTCTCTTGTCCAGGTCTTGAAACATTCCCGCCAACTTTGCAGTTGTAGTTATTTCATTGTCTTCAGTTGACTGACCCTGTGACCCCTCTGACGACAACCCTTGTAAAAGCCTCTCCGTGTATTCGTATCGGTGTTCTATACTTTCTCCTTGATCCCGATTGTCACACCGGACCACAGCAGCTATGTAAAGCGCCAAGGCCATGTTGAACTTCCCTACGTCCTTCCCGAGTCTTCCCTTCTCCAAGTTCACGTCGCCCAGACTTTTGAGCAGCTCCACTTCCACCAGCCTGTCCATGTCAGCCATAGCGTCCACCAGGGCACGGAGGTAGCCTGTCTCCGCACGGGCTAGTCCGTACCTCCTGCCCTTCGCGTCCGCCTCACGGAGTTTCTCACAGACCCTCAACATGTCGAACGTCTGCTGACAGAACGTCTGTAAAACTCCTTACCTTCACGGGTATTTGTAGGTTTCCGTGTTCGCTTTATGTGCCTGACATGAACAAAGACAGATGCCGCACACTGCCCATGGCAACATTACGTCATCAGTTAGTTCAAATGTCACGGCTTCAATAGACCAAAGCTTCACTGATACTTGTAAACATATCAAGTAACCTGGCTAACTGGCGAAGATGCAAGTGCTCACAGGAAAAGGTCGGGAAAAGACCTGTTGATCCTATCATTACGCTCTTCAAGACAGCCTGATGTTTGGCCACCGCCACTTCGTCTGTTGATAATGAGTCCAGTGTTCCCTTTGGTTCTGCCTTGCATGGATCATCTTTAAATCTATGTACGATTAGTTCATTTAGTTTATTGATCCTTTTGTGATTTGTGTTAAATCATTTTTAATTTCGCAATTATTTTTGTGTGTATTGCGATGGCCCGTTAGTGGCAGAAAGTGAATAAAGATAATTGATTTTATTTTCCACCATCTAGGTTTTTCAGGTGGTCTCGCCTTCAATAAATCCTAGTGCTTTGCTCCCCTATATTGAATTTCAGCTTTTGAATGCGGTTGTATAATAAGCTATCAATGTGCAACCCTAGTAACATTGACAATATGTTCACGGTCCTTTACAAATGATCCCCACTTCGCATTTACGCATGCCGCTGATTCTGAACTTATCATAGCACGAAGCAAGTCTTTAAGCACGACTTGTTGCAAGTCTAGTTCTGAAAATTATCTTATGTGCTCCTCCACACAAGACTGAACAGAACAATGATTGCCCGTACCCTAACAAAACACCACCGTCATGGACACCACTTTGCTTTGTCTAAGCGATGTATGAGCTCAAAAGAACTGTTTGCGTCCTGGTTACGCACCGAGTTTATCATTCAAAGGCAGTAACGTAGTCTTGCAAACCTGTTTGTGTTGGGTCTGGTGTTTTGACGTGTGACGGTGTTTTGATTTCATCTCATTTACATTTGTATTGATCTATTTATGTTCCCGTGACCACCAAGCCTCTGGAAAGAGCGGCTTTGGCGGACATGGCCACCCAGTCAAAATAAAGGTTATGTATGCATGTATACATCAGCGTGAGAAGGTCTTAGCTGAATCACAAGTCAGTAACCCCATACAGCGAGAGATTGTGTAAACACAGGCTAGGGTTAGGGTGGAGTTACAAAAATGCCAAGGGATTCCCCTGTCCGTGGAATTACCCAAAATGACGTGGCAGTTCAAGACTGAGAATATCGCAGCCCAGTCAGTCAAACATACCTAGTCTTTTTGCCCTTTGCACCCCATATCATTGCTTTTGCAATTGCTTGCAGAGGAATACCTTTCCTATCTAGAAAATCCCGTTCGAAATTTCGACATTTCATTGCCAGTAACGTCAGATCGCTGAGGCTAAGGTCAGACTTCGGGGGGTTAGGGTGTAGAGTTCAGACGTCACATTCACATTATGGGGTCAATGGATACGGGGAATTCTGTGTTTTCACAGCCATGTATTTTCCTGGAAATCTTTATTGACACGACAATAATATATTTTCCATATACTAGTTATGCTCACCGCAGAGTGACGGAAATTGATCAATGGACACATGTCACGTTAATCAATACCTTTTATTGCATAATTAATGAACTACGAATGCAAGAAACAATAACCATTTCACTTCGAACTCTAGTTTGTTTTCGAACATGAAACTATCTTAACAGTTAACAATATTGAAGACATTTGAAAAACAGAACAAGGGGGTCTAAGGTCATAAGTGATATACCTATTTCTTTTACCTTCTACCAACAGAAGTGGTTGAGTGTGCTTTTCTGCAAACTGTCACATTCTGAAGGGCTATCGCATCCAGATTTCAATCCTACTTTGTGACACATGACAATGTTGAACAAAAGCAAGCGAATCTCACCTGTTTGTGTAACAGTAGATTTCCCTTCCAAATGCTATGGGGTGGGTATGTTTTAACGTCCAATATAACCTTGACTGGGAGAAGCCATTTGATAGGCCTACTTTTGTTACAACATCGCCTTCTAAAACAAGACCTACATGTACGTCCTAATGAAAATTATAATCTATTGTTACACTGTGACTGGAGAGTAACCTCCAGCGACAGAGTCTTGTGAACGGTTTATGTGTTGAGTGTTCGCATGCACCTATATCTGTATGTTCCGTTTGCCGCAATTGTATGTGGGTTGGCATGTCGTCTGTACTCCGTTGCGAAATGATGCACGTTCTTTTTTTGTCGCGGTAGCTGTTTTTATTATGGATGTAATAATTTCAGTTTTCACCCCTACGCCGTCGGGTATAGTGGTTCAGGTCTTCGTTATGATCGCGCCTTAAGCCTTGTGGTAATTATATAGCGTCAAGCAGATGTTGTCTTCGTCGGCGTATGACGACAGCTTTGCCATCTCGTACTTGGGTATATTTGCGCTCTTCGCGATCTATGTATGCCCTGTGTGCATTGATGGTGCTTTGTCACTACTATATGGGTGGGGTGGCCGCGCTTTCTTTCTGACGGGTAGGAACGTGTGTGTTCATTCGACATCTGCTGTTGTAGTGTTTTGTGAGCGCAACACCGAAAGTAAGAGGGAATTAGCAGGGACAGAAAGGGTATGTTCATGGAGGGGGGGTATATTTTGCACCAGGGATCGAAGGGGATAGGCCATTGTCGGTGTGAAACTGAAACTGTAGCAAATAATTGGTGTTGTTTATATTTTTTGGACTCGGAGGAGCGTGTGCGTTATATACGACATAGTTTGAGTATGTATTGGTGGGTTCGTGGTCACTACTCGTCTGGCTTACCGAAGGTAACAGGGACGGAATGGGTATTTTCATGAATGTGGATTATGCCTTTGCCATACACACAGAGATTCGCTAGTTATTGGTTTTGTCAATGTAACGCGCGTTCGTATCTGTATTTTCCCGTTGTCGCATTCGTATGTAGTTTGGCATGTCCTCTGCACATAGTTGGACGATGAAGCACGTTGTTGTTTCTTTCGCGGCAGCTGTTTTTATTATCGATGTAATAATTTGAAAAATCACCCCTATTTCCCTAGTATTGTGGAACAGCTGACCTATAGGCCATGTGGTTTGTTAATTACTTATCTCCAAGCAGATATGGGGTTATGTGCATGTCGTGTTGTCAGCTGTTCACAGCTGTCACTGCCCCACTTTTTACAATGGTGTGCGTCTCAGGTATCCATTGTGAAGCTGTGTGGTTGTTTTCATTTGGTGTCGTTCGATTAAGACGCTGATTTTGCTGTTGATGCGCACAGGACTGTGTTTTAAATTTGGAAGTGATAGGTATGTTAGCTTTCGAGTAAGTTTTTGGTATAAGTCGATGTGATGTGTTCTGTATGCGATATAAACACAATGTCACACACCACAGAAAACAACACAACCGACATAGAAACCATAATTAGGTCACAGAGTATGTTACCTACGGTCACTTGTTTATCATTCAGTCCATTTTGTGGTTGATTATTATCACAAGGATCTCAGAGATATCTTTATAATCTCTCTTTTCTTGCGTTCGCATCAGTTTTGGGGTGTCCAGAGAATGTCATCCATAAGATCAGATCAGTATGGTCTTATAATTTATTTTTTTTATGGTTCTCCTGTCGGTTCGACAGATGAGCAGGCAGACAGGTATTACCTGTTTTGCCTGACCTGCACATGACTTTTTATGGTGAAGGAGGGGTGTGCAATTCCTTCTCCACCCTCTCGTCTACTGGAGCACTAAGTCTCACAGGGACAGAACTGTATGACACGTGTGAGACGGCTTCAGCAGATGCTTATAATACCGTATTGAGGTCACCTGAGTGGCGCCGAATGGCAGCTCGCTCCAGACACTTGCGACTGTCGTATTGAGGTCACCTGAGTGGCGCCGAATGGCAGCTTGCTCCAGACCCTTTCGATTTAGCCCCGCCCATTGTAAGCTCCTCGCAATTCAGCCCCTGGCTACAAAGAGTGAGTAGTCGGCCCATCCAATCCAATCCAATCCAATCCAATACTGGTGTCACATAGGAAGACCAAAAATCAGAATATACACATTGCAACACGCTACTACAAAACTTCCCTCCACATGTATTTCGCAACATACATGTAGCTGCACATATAGAACACTGGCTCCGGACAACACGGTGATAAAAGCCATTGGTTATTATTACAGACATGATATCATATTACACAATATGGCTTCTTGATTATCTCTACATATACACAACTGTCACAGTAATTTGAATGTATTTCATGTGTATTACAAAGTTAAGATCAAACTTAACTTACCGCTGAACTATTACACTGAACTAAGCTCGACATACTAGCGACTTTTTATGTATAATAGTGTTCTGTTATATGGTTCAGATAGCCCAAGCTAATTGATCCACACAACAGAAATATATAAACCGTACGATTGCTAATTGACTAGATAATGTAGGAAACACACCAAGTATATCATATATAGTCTAGCGAACTCCTCAAACGGTGTAAGCGGACTATCTGACATTCAAACATGTTTGCATTCCCATAGACAAGACATCGACTCAGTTGCCTATCATCTGAATAAAAATCACATTATATTTGTGGGTTTTCCGTACATAGAAGTCGTACCTTATTACAGAGTGTTGCCTCACCTAAAAGCACCTAAAACATAAAACTTGACTAGGCTCCAACCTAAATCATTAATCTTAATATTTGTAAGACTTACCCGCCAGCCCTGAATTATCAAATTCCACCCATAAATATATGTAAAAGCGGGTAAAAATACGCAATATACTCAAAAACACACATATACACCAACATAACGGCGGTAACAAGGGCTGATACTCAACTACAATTCAATCCCAAAACTGGACTTTAATTGAACATTGTTAACCTGTATGACTACCCTTCCTAAACGTACGAGTCTGATGCAGGAAGCAGAATGAGAGTCTTTACGGCTTACGTTCTGACATCTTAACTATGAGGTGTGATTGATAAGTTCTCGGCATGACCAAGATATAAGGTGTACAATTCAAATTTCTGGGCATCGTTAGTATAAAGTCTTTTATCAATGTCCACTAACATCATTGTGGTCATTGCTACTTTCCAGTCGACTTCCTTGTGAAAATCAGTAGGTAAGTGGCGAGAACAATAAAAGTAAACTGTGACCAGATCTGCGTGGATCGTATTCCTCATGCAATGAAATTTAAGAAAACATTGCCAAAAGTTTGATGAGGATTCCCTTCGTACTTTAACTAGAGGTGGATGTCTCACTTTCAGCAGAATTGACCCGCAAACCCCACGCCGCAGCTCAACTGTCCATATATTGTCCTTCTTTGTCACCTAACGTCGCTTGACAATGATTTAAATTTTGGTAGACATTCATAATTTGACATAAAAGAATTTTATTCGTTACATATATACCCAAATATTGGAGCTGTGCACCTTATTTGGATGAGGACACAAGCTTATTGATCACCCCTCGTAGATGTTTTCGTCAGCAAGAATAACAGACGTATTCAACAAGCACAAAAGAAATTGATTATCGCGAAATCTGACAGCAGTACGGATCAAACAATGTCAGTCACAATGTCATCCCGTATAGCAGCCAAAATACAGTAAAATGAACTCATGACTTTCATTTCACAATCTATCGTGGTGCTCACTTATGTGACGGCACTAAATCGTCCAGGTCTATCATCTGACGTCTTTCCAAAATAATAGAGGTCATTTAGAGGCATTAAGGAAGTGAAGGTTTGCTGGTGGTTACTTATCTGAAGTTATGATATTCTGTTCCATTTGTTTGCTCAATAGAAAATAGTAAAAGCTCTTTACGTCATCGCCAAGCTCTCTCCATGCAACGCTCATATTTTTCAGCACCTTTACAATGTCAGGGTGTGCAATGTTCTCGCCATAGACTACCCGCCTCATCTGTAGTGACTTTTCATAATAGCTAACCGCCTTTCTGTGATCACCAAGGTCGCTCCAGGCTAAACCCAAGTTGTTAAGTGAGTTGGCGATGTCAGGATGTGCAGTGTTCTCACCATAGATTACCCGCCTCATCTGTAGTGACTGTTCATGATAGCTTACCGACATTCTGTGATCACCAAGGTTTCCGCAGGCGTTACCGAAGTTATTAAGCGAGCTGGCGATGCCAGGATGTGCAGTGTCCTTACCATAGATACTTCGGTTCATCTGTAGTGACTGTTCATAATAGCTAACCGCCTTTCTGTAATCACCGAGGTCGCTACATGTTACACCCAAGTTATTAAGTGATTTTGCGATGTCAGGATGTGCAGTGTCCTTACCATAGATACTCCGCTCCATCTGTAGTGACTGTTCATAATAGCTAACCGCCTTTCTGTGTTCACCAAGGTCGCTCCAGGCTGCACCCAAGTTGTTAAGTGAGTCAGCGATATCAGGATGTGCAGTGTTCTTACCATAGATACTCCGCTCCATCTGTAGTGACTGTTCAAAATAGCTGACGGCCTTTCTGTAATCCCCGAGTTTCCCCCAGGCGGCACCCAAGTTATTAAGCGAATTGGCGATTTCAGGATGTGCAGTGTTCTTACCATAGATACTCCGCTTCATCTGTAGTGACTGTTCATAATAGCTGATCGCCTTTCTGTTATCCCCAAGGTTACTCCAGGTGGCACCCAAGTTGTTAAGTGAATTGGCGATGTCAGGATGTGCGTTGTCCTCACCATAGATACTCAGCTTCATCTGTAGGGACTGTTCATAATAGCTGATCGCCTTTTTGTTATTCCCAAGGTCACCCCAGGCGTTACCCAAGTTGTTAAGTGAGGCGGCTATGTTAGGATGTGCATTATCCTCACCATAGATACCCCTCATCATCTCTAATGCCTGTTTATAATAGCTGATCGCCTTTCTTTTATCCCCGAGGTTTGTCCAGGCTCCACCCAAGTTGTTAAGTGAGCTGGCGATTTCAGGATGTGCAGTGTCCTCGCCATAGATACTCCGCCTCATCCGCAGTGCCTGTTCATAATAGCTGACCTCCTTTCTGTTATCCCCGAGGTTTCTCCAGGTGGCACCCAAGTTGTTAAGTGAGCCGGCGATGTCAGGATGTGCGGTGTCCTCACCATAGATACTCAGCTTCATCTGTAGTGACTGTTCATAATAGATGATCGCCTTTCTGTTATCCCCAAGGTTTCTCCAGGCATTACCCAAGTTGTTAAGTGAGCTGGCGATGTCACGATGTGCAGTGTCCTCACCATAGATACTCCGCTTCATCTGTAGTGACTGTTCATAATAGCTGATCGCCTTTCTGTTATCCCCAAGGTTACTCCAGGTGGCACCCAAGTTGTTAAGTGAGCCGGCTATGTTAGGATGTGCATTATCCCCACCATAGATACTCCTCATCATCTCTAATGCCTGTTCATAATAGCTGATCGCCTTTCTGTTATCCCCGAGGTTTCTCCAGGCTCCACCCAAGTTGTTAAGTGAGCTGGCGATGTCAGGATGTGCAGTGCCCTCACCATAGATACTCCGCTTCATCTGTAGTGACTGTTCATAATAGCTGACCGCCTTTTTGAGATCACCAAGGTTAGTCCAGGTGGCACCCAAGTTGTTAAGTGAGTTTGCGATGGCAGGATGTTCAGTGTCTTCACCATAGATACTTCGGTTCATCTGTAGTGACTGTTCATAGTAGCTGACCGCCTTTCTGTGATCACCAAGGTCGCCACAGGCGGTACCCAAGTTGTTAAGTGAGTTTGCGATGGCAGGATGTGCAGCGTCTTCACCATAGATACTCCGGTTCATCTGTAGAGCCTGTTCATAATAGCTGACCGCCTTTCTGTGATCACCAAGGTCTCTCCAGGCGGTACCTACGTTGTTTAGTGAGACGGCAACATCACTGCGTGCAGTACTAGTGTTTTCACTATATTTCGATACATCGCTGTGTAACGTTTGTTCTGAGAATTTCTTAAAATTTTCGAAATCGCACAGACTTTGATAAATCTTTGCTTTTAGCTCTGAAGAATTGTCAAAAAAAATTGGTGGTTCTTTCAAAGACTGATTGTCGGTCGGATGTAAAAGAAAGTGCCTCAGGGGTCTTTCTGTGTAATAGTATCTCATGAGCTGTTTTGTATTTGAGATGTAAAACACTTTCTGTAATTTCTCCGATATGTCGTTATCGGTTGACATTGGCGATAAGGCTGACATGTTTTCCACCTGCCCACGGTTGTTCATGTATGTCCGCAGCCTCAGTTCTGCTGAGATACTGACCAGCACCATCAAGTGATGTGCGTTCTCACTACTGACGACTCCACTGTTTCTCAGCTTTTGAATTGTCTCCCAGATTGTGGTCGGTTGTATGTTATGGAGTAGCGCCCAAAAGGACACTGCAAGGCTTGAAAACCGATAAACTTCTTTCTTAACATTACTCATATTAGCAGTGAGAGCCTGTGTTTGAAAAGTCGATATATTATCGCCCAGTAAATTAAGTGCCATTACCAGCTGAACGCCCTCAGTATCGTCTTGAAGATGCTGAGTCCATAACGATCTGTACTCATCGACCAAGCCCTGTTCTCCTGTGAGAAAAGACACATTTCCCAGTATACTAGCAAGGTGGTAGCCTTTCTTTAAATGGAATGTAAGGTCTTCTCTCAGAATGTTTGTCATGTTGCTTGGTGTGCGGATGAGTTCGCATGTTCCTGTGTTGTTTCTGCCCCTGCCCAGTGGAGTCTTGCATGCATGTGGCATGGCTCCATCGAACGCCAAACCGCGCGGTGTCACTGAGTCATAAAACCAATTGTCCAGAGGTTTGTCTGAGTAGAAATCATTAAGAGACTTAATCCCCATGGCAGGGAGAATGGTCTCTCCCAGATTTATCACTTTGAGATGCAGATAATGAGTGAAGTTGCGGAAATAACTAACATTATTCTCGGTTTCATTTTCTACCAAAATGGCAAATTCCAGATCAGAGTATGGAGTTACCAATCCTGTGGCTTGTGAACCCAAACCTATCATGGCGTACTTGCAGGGAGGGGGACCCATCAACTCAATGCATTCATCTACAAGGCCAGCTATGAACGTTTTACGCCGATCAATAAGTGCCTGAAACAATGCTTTGATTGCTTCCACTCTCTTCATCTCCACTTCTTTTACCTTTGGGTCATTCTCATCAAGGCTATACGGATCTACCTGTTGTTCAATTCTTTTGATCTCTTTCTCTACGTAGTCCCTATCAGCCTTCAACATCAATTTGTGTTTCCCTGTATCACCATTGTCTACCTCCTGTTCTATCTTCAAGACTTCCTTAACAAATGCCTGAGTTACTTCCTGGATTACTTCCTCTATATCTTCTCTCCTTGACCTTACCAGTGCTGCATTACAGAGTGCTGCAGCCTTGGTGAAGTCGCCTCCGTCCTTTGACTGGATTCCTCTCTTCAGATAGACCTTCCCCAACTTGTACAGGGGCTCGGCTTCCTTCTTGTGTTGACCTGTAAATGGAAAATTATTTTCAAAAAAAGGTTTGCCCATGCATCTACAGACGCGTAGGGTGGCGCCCATCCCCACTTTGAAGCCCTTGGGCCACACATGTGCAAGTCACTACAGCAGGGGGATGGTCCGCTGGTAGTGATGTGTGTTTAACTTCCATACTCTTTAGTGCTGAGTGCTAAGCAGAGAAAGCAGCATGTACCATTTTTAGAGTCTTTGGTATGACTCGGCCGGGGATCGAACTCACGACCTACCGAATGCAAGGCGAACACTCTACCCACTCGGCCATTGCACCGGTTATAAATGGAAAATTATCCATCGTAATTTTCTATTTACTTCTTCGTTTCGGAAAGCAGACCTTTTAAATGCCATAGTAAATTCGTATTTCCATTTGCGCACTTTTATAAGTTAAAAACTCAAACTTAAAAAGATGAATCAAGTTTGTCATAAACATTACAAATGTCTTAAGTATTAGTGTTTTCATTTGTCGTATTCAAAACGCCTTTACGATGATAATATCTATATTACATATAGACAGCACAGGTTTGTAGTAAGCATAGCTCTGTGTGTCAACAAGAACCAAGTAGTAGCTTCTCTAAACTAAGTTGATACTTGGCCTCACCCTTGACGTGAACAGACTTGAGCGCAGCTGCAAAGCTTTGTTCTGCTGTGTCCAGGTCTCCAGTCTGCAGGGCCCTGCAGCCAGCATGGAGATGTTCTTCGTATTCACTGTAAAGAAAAAAATGTACTAATCATTATAACTCACTCGCATATAATTAAGTGCCAACACTTAAAAAAGACGGGGCCGACATCACTTCCCAGGCATCTACGATTCTTCACTCGAGTCAAGTATTCCCCAGGTAACGTGCTCAGAGTAATTGGATCACCACTCTTGACGAAGGTTGATGGATGTGCGACCGAAAATTTGAGGTGAGCAAATTTTTGTGTCGATTGACAGTTAAAAACTCTACCAACAAAAAATCATGGCGATCCGCCAACTCCTTGAGCATTCTTTGTCAAAGCCCATGCGGTTCCTTACAAACTGCTAAGGGGCCCATAGAGCACGAGTTATAAGAACCGGAAGTTCTGCTGCAGTACAGCAAGAAGTCACCAGGTGGACCACAATCAAAATTGTACTTCGTTTTTGCCGACACCTACCCAAATACCAAATACAGTAGAAGTCGCTTAATTGCACACCCTATTTGCCAGTGCCTTTCGTTCAATTATCCGAATTATGCAAGAAAGCGAAGTTGTTAAGCAGGACCACACCACGACCGGTTTGGGGGTTTCGTCCAATTAACAAAAGTGTGCGATTATCCGTTGTGCAATTAAATGGCCTCTACATATCATAAAGATCCATTCACAGCTTCTCCAGTTGTCTGGGCATGTTTGCATCAAGTTCAGCAATAGTGCAAAGCATCCAGGCCAGGTTCAACTGCTACAGTTTATGAACAAATTACATGGCAGTGAATTTACATTAAGAGTTTTCAAACACTTTCGAAGCACTTAGCAAAGAAATGGACAACACTAACTTGTCATCGTCAACACGTGTAGGGTCCTCCGATTTCTGTAGTTCCGGGGCACTGAAGTGGAATTACGAAACATTCATTTGAATTCTACAAAAAACAGAGCTTTATGTTATATACCTAAAAGGAAAGTCAAAATCAATTAAGAACCAGCCTCCCCTCAACCTACCTGTACGGACGGCTAATGCCGTCATTGATGACATCACTAGAGGGCGCAGCTGAGAAGGGAGAGAAGTGGTCCTTCTGTCGCCTCACGGCTTGTTGTCGCTGTTTACGAGCTGACCTCTATGAAATTAGACAGGAGCCATAAATATTACGTACGAGTTCTTCCACGAGAACCAATAGGAAGCCGCAAATGATTAACAGGTGGGCAATCGTGTTATTTAACACAACGTTGACAACCGGTCAAAGGTCAAAGACCTCATGTGACTCTAAGAGTGCCAACGCTGGACTTAACTTTTTTTTTTCATTTATTTTTTATTTGGGCATTATTGACTCCATGGACCCATTTATTGTTCTCGTCTACTCACAGCCTAAACATTGTGGAAATACATTCATAACTTTTGAAACTACGCTGTCCTCAAAGATACAGAACACATGCAACCCAGATCGTCAGTTTGTCGGCAGAAGTAAGAAAAAAATAAGGTGCATAAATGGTTTGACTGTCAATGAGAAAGCTGCTATCGTCCTAGTGGTAAACTTCATTGTCGACATTGACCAGCGAAAAAAAACAGTTTCACGATTTTCTCTTTTGTTGTCAAATTTCAGCATAGTTTACTCACCTTGGTGCTTCTTGTGACGATATCCTGCCTGATCTTTGCAGTATACAGTAAGCGGTGGACAAGGACAACTGCTCCCTGGACGTTGTGACACCGCGCCAGTGCCTTGTTGTACAGAGAAGAAGCTCTGGTCAAGTTTCTAGTGTCTCTAGTTTCTGTTCCTCTTTTCAGGTACACGTCACCGAGACTTTTCATGGCTTCTGTTTCTAACATACTGTTGTCGTTTACTATTCCCTCTACCATCAACTGTGCGTATCCAATCAGCACAGAATCTGTGTTACCACCGGCAGCCCGTCTCTTGTCCAGGTCTTGGAACTTTCCTGCCACCTTTGCAAGTGTTGTCGTCTCCTTGTTTACAGTTAGTTGCTCTCGACCTTGTGATTCCTTTGACGATATCCCTTGTAAAAGTCTCTCCGTGTATTCGTATCTGTGCTCTATACCTTCTCTCTGATCCCGATGGTCACACCGGACCACAGCAGCCATGTAAAGCGCCAAGGCCAAGTTGTACTTCCTTACGTCCTTCCCGAGTCTTCCCTTCTCCAAGTTCACGTCGCCCAGACTTTTGAGCACCTCCACTTCCACCAGCCTGTCCATGTCAGCCGTGGCGTCCACCAGGGCACGGAGGTAGCCTGTCTCCGCACGCGTTAGTCCGTACCTCCTGCCCTTCGCGTCCGCCTCGCGGAGTTTCTCACAGACCCGCAACATGGCGAACTGCTGAGAGAACCGTTCTGTAAAACTGCTAATCTTTACTGGTCTACGTGGTAGCTTTATGCGCGTGACTTGAACAAACACAGGTCTGGACAAACATCAGCATTACATCATCCTCCAGCCGATAAAAAGTGCAAAGGTTTGAGAACCCCACTGAAGCTTCGTAAACACACGTCAATCTGACACGTAGCCTATGATATTAATTGTTTTAGTGTAACTAAGGAGGTCTATATAACCTCCTGGGTGTAACTCTATTGACGTTTAAGGTCCCACACCTTTACAGGTGTTTGTAGGACTTACGGTGGTCTGAGAGACATCGAAACGTAAGCAATGTAAGTTACCTGTTGGTGGTGTAAAAAGAATTCTCCTATATTCTGCCAACCTGATGAAGCTATTTTCGGAATTATTAATGTTATAATGCTACCACATGGATGTAGGACATATTTTTACCATATTTCTTCATCAGTTTTTGGGTATTAAGAGGATGCCATCTAAAAATCGAAGCAGATTGGTCTATAATAGTAAGTTTTGTCACATTTGAAGACCAAAAATTAGAATATACACATTGCAACACGCTGACAAGAACATTTCCTCCATGTGTATTTTACAACATAGCTGTACATATAGAACCCTGGCTCTGGACAAAAAGGTGTTAAAAAGCCATTGATTATCATAACAAACACGATATCATGTTACTCGATATGGCGTCTTAATTATCTCTACACATATACAGTACTTTGGATATGTTTCTTTACTTACCGCTGAACTATAACACTGAACTAGGTTTGACATACAATGTACTTGTAGCAACTTTCTATGTACAATACGGTTCTGTTATTCTATTTTTTTTTTTTTTTACTCAATGGTCACCACGTAACAAGGCCTGAAGGCCACTCAATGTTACGGGTTACAGGATTGGAACTGTAACAGCAACTCTTCGCCCTAGGTCAGAAACATCATGATTGATTGATTGATTGATTTTATTTTGCACTTTAAAAAATGATACATACAGAAAATTATAGAATACAACAGAACGTGCAAGGGGGGAGAAAAAAGCCATGTGGCTTATACAAACTCTCCCCCCGTCAAAATATACAAATCATGATACAATTAAATGGTCATGAAGATTATACATCGAACAATAATAAACCAAGTGAAAATAATATAACTCAGTGATCATACACAACGTTACAATTAATCTTAACATCAAAAACTGAAATTAGACAAAACTAAACATGATCAACAGATCATAAAGAAATTAGTCAATCATGTATGTATGATTTAAATAGGCAATGCTCAACGATCTACACAATAGAAATATATTCACCGTACGAGGATGCTTAATGTCTGGATCATAGAGGTAAATCATGTATAGTCTGGCCAACTCCCTCGGGCGGTTGAGTGACATTCAACATGTTTTTTATTCTCATAGACATCAACCCAGTTACCTTCTGCCATGTACATAAGAATCACATTATATTTGGAATTTCTCTCAGTACTCATTTGTGGGTTTTCCGTGTATAGAAGTCGTATCTTATTACAGAGTGTTGCCCGGCCTAAAAACACTTAACATTAAACTCTATTGACTAAGCTCCAACCTAAATCATTAATCTTAATATTTGCAAGATTTACCCACCAGTCCCAAGTCATCAAATTCCACCCATAAATATATATAAAAGCGGGTAAAAATACGCAATATACTCAAAAACACACATATACACAAACACAACACTTCTTTACGGCGGTAACAGGGGTCTGATACTTAACTACAATTCAATCCCAAAACTGGACCTTTAATTGAACATTGTTAACCTGGATGACTACCCTTCCTAAACGTACGAGTCTGATACAGGAAGCAGAATGGGAATCTTTACGGCTCTCGTTCTGACATCTTAACTATGAGGTGTGATTGATAAGTTCTCGGCATGACCAAGATATAAGGTGTACAATTCAAATTTCTGGGCATCGTTAGTATAAATTTTTTTTTAACAATGTCCACTAAAATCACTGTGGTCATTGCTACTTTCCAGTCGACGTCCTTTTGAAAACCAGAAGGTAAGTGGCGAGAACAATAAAAGTAAACTGTGACCAGAGCTGCGTGGATCGTGATCCTCATGCAATGAAATCTAAGAAAACATTGTCAAAAAGTTTGATAAGGATTTACTTCGTATTTCAAATAGAAAGAAGCGGATGTCTCACTTTCAGTAGAATTGACCCGCACACCTCAGGTCGAAGCTCAACTGTCCATATATTTACCTTGTCTGTCACCTAACGTCACTTGATCACAATGATTTAAATGGTGGTAGACATTCATAAAAGAATTCCATTCTTTACATATATGCCCAAAACTTTGAGCTGTGCAGCTTATTTTGATGAGGACACATACTTATTGATCACCCCTCGTAGATGTTTTCGTAGTCAAGAATAACAGACGTGTTCAACAAGCACAAAAGAAATTGATTATCGCGAAATCTGACAGCAGTACGGATCAAACAATGTCAGTCACAATGTCATCCCGTATAGCAGCCAAAATACAGTAAAATAAAACTCATGACTTTCATTTCACAATCTATCGTGGTGCCCACCTATGTGACGGGACTAAATGGTCCAGGCCTATCATCTGACGTCTTTGCAAAATAAGAGAGGTCATTTAGAGGCATTTGCTAAGGAAGGGAAGGTTTGCTGCTGGTTACTTATCTGAAGTTATGATATGCTGTTTCATTTGTTCGCTCAGTAGAAAATAAATAGTTAAAGCCCTTTACGTAATCGCCAAGCTCTCTCCATGCAACACTCAAATTGTTCAGCGTCTGTACAATGTCAGGATGTGCAGTGTTCTCGCCATAGATTACCCGCCTCATCTGTAGTGACTTTTCATAATAGCTAATCGCCTTTCTGTGATCACCAAGGTCGCTCCATGCCTTACCCAAGTTGTTACGTGAGCTGGCGATATCAGGATGTTCAGTGTCCTCGCCATAGATACTCCGGTTCATCTGTAGTGCCTGTTCAAAATAGCGGACCGCCTTTCTGTGATCACCAAGGTCGTCCCATGCGTTACCCAAGTTGTTAAGTGAGCGGGCGATGTCAGGATGTGCGGTGTCCTCACCATAGATACTCCGGTACATCTGTAGTGCCTGTTCATAATAGCCGACAGCCTTTCTGTGATCACCAAGGTTTCCACAGGCATTACCCAAGTTGTAAAGTGAGTCAGCGATGTCAGGATGTGCCGTGTCCTCACCATAAACACTCCGCCTCATCTGTAGTGACTGTTCATAATAGCTGATCGCCTTTCTGTGATCACCAAGGTTACTCCAGGCTGTACCCAAGTTGTTAAGTGAGCTGACGATGTCACGATGTGCAGTGTCCTCGCCATAGATACTCCGTTTCATCTGTAGAGCCTGTTCATAATAGCTGACCGCCTTTCTGTAATCCCCGAGTTTCCCCCAGGTGGCACCCAAGTTATTAAGCGAGTTGGCGATGTTAGGATGTGCAGTGTCCTTACCATAGATACCTCGCTTCATCTGTAGTGACTGTTCATAATAGCTAACCGCCTTTTTGAGATCACCAAGGTCGCTCCAGGCTGTACCCAAGTTGTTAAGTGAGCTGGCGATGTCACGATGTGCAGTGTCCTCGCCATAGATACTCCGTTTCATCTGTAGAGCCTGTTCAAAATAGCTGACCGCCTTTCTGTAATCCCCGAGTTTCCCCCAGGCGGCACCCAAGTTGTAAAGTGAGCTGGCGATGCCACGATGTGAAGTGTCCTTACCATAGATACTCCGGTTCATCTGTAGTGCCTGCTCATAATAGCTGACCACCTTTTTGTGATCACCAAGGTTAGTCCAGGCAGCACCCAAGTTGTTAAGCGAGCTGGCGATGTCAGGATGTGCAGTGTCCTTACCATAGATACTCCGCTTCATCTGTAGTGCCTGCTTATAATAGCTGACCGCCTTTCTGTGATCCCCGAGATCGCTACAGGTGGCACCCAAGTTATTAAGTAATTTTGCGATGTCAGAATGTTCAGTGTCCTTACCATAGATACTCCGGTTCATCTGTAGTGACTTTTCAAAATAGCTGACCGCCTTTCTGTAATCCCCGAGTTTCTCCCAGGCGGCACCCAAGTTATTAAGTGAGCTGGCGATGTCAGGATGTGCAGTGTCCTTACCATAGATACTCCACCTCATCTCTAGTGCCTGTTCATAATAGCTGACCGCCTTTCTGTGATCCCCGAGATCGCTACAGGTGGCACCCAAGTTATTAAGTAAGTTTGCGATGTCAGGATGTTCAGTGTCCTTACCATAGATACTCCGGTTCATCTGTAGTGACTTTTCAAAATAGCTGACCGCCTTTCTGTAATCCCCCAGTGTCCCCCAGGCGGCACCCAAGTTATTAAGTGAGCTGGCGATGTCAGGATGTGCAGTGTCCTTACCATAGATACTCCACCTCATCTCTAGTGCCTGTTCATAATAGCTGACCGCCTTTCTGTGATCCCCGAGATCGCTACAGGTGGCACCCAAGTTATTAAGTAAGTTTGCGATGTCAGGATGTTCAGTGTCCTTACCATAGATACTCCGGTTCATCTGTAGTGACTGTTCATAATAGCTGACCGCCTTTCTAAAATCACCAAGGTCTCTCCAGGCGGTACCTAAGTTGTTTAGTGATCCGGCAACATCCCTGTGCGCAGTGTTATGACCATATTTCATTAAATCACTTTGTAGCGTTTGTTCTGAGAATGTCTTAAAATTCTCAAAATCGCACAGACTTTTATATACCTCTGCTTTGAACTTTGAAGAATTGTCAAAGAAGATTGGCGGTTCTTCCGAACGTTGAGGGTCTTTCAGCTGTGAAATAAAGTGCTTCAGGGGTCTTTCTGTGTAATAGTATCTCATGAGCTGTTTTGTATTTGAGATGTAAAACACTTTCTTGAATTTCTCCTCAATGCCCGTATCGGTCGACATTGACGATAAGATTGACATGTTTTCTACTTGTCCATGATTGTTCATGTATGTCCGCAGCCTCAGTTCTGCTGAGATACTGATCAGCACCAGCAAGTGATGTGCGTTCTCACTACTAACGACTCCACTATCTCTCAGCTCCTGAATAGTCTCCCAGATTGAGGTCGGTTGTATGTTATGAAGTAGCGCCCAAAAGGACACTGCAAGGCTTGAAAACCGATAGATTTCTTTCTTAACATTCAGTAGACTGGCAGTGAGAGCCTGGGTTTGAAAATTCGATACATTATCGATCAGGACAGTAAGTGCCATTAACGACGGAACTGTCTTGTTATGTTCTTGAAGATGCTGAGTCCATAAAAACCTGTACTCATCTACCAAGCCCTGTTCTCCCGTGAGAAAAGACACATTTCCCAGTACACCAGCAAGATGATAGCCTTTCTTTAAATGGAAAGTAATGTCTTCTTTCAGAATGTTGGTCATATTGCCTGGTGTGCGGATGAGCTCGCTTGTTCCTGTGCTGTTTCTACCCCTGCCCAAGGGAGTCTTGCATGCATGCGGCATGGCTCCATCGAACGCAAAACCGCGAGGTGTTACTGAGTCATAAAACCAGTTATCCAGTGGGTTGTCTGAGTGGAAATTATTCAGGGACTTAATCCCCATGGCCGGGAGAATGGTCTCTCCCAGATTTATCACTTTGATATGCAGATAATGGGTCAGGTTGCGGAAATAACTAACATTATTCTCGGTTTCCTCCTCTACCAAAATGGCAAATTCCATATCAGAGTATGGTGTTACCAATCCTGTGGCTTGTGAACCCAAACCTATCATGGCGTACTTACAGGGAGGGGAGCCCATTACCTTCATGCATTCACCTACAAGGCCAGCTATGAACGTTTTACGCTGGTCAACAAGTGTCTGAAACAATGCTTTGATTGCTTCCACTCTCTTCATCTCCACTTCTTTTATCTTTGGGTCATTCTCATCAAGGCTATATGGATCTACCTTTTGTTCAATTCTTCTAATCTCTTTTTCTACGTAGTCCCTATCAGCTTTCAACATCAGTTTGTGTTTCTCTGTATCACCACTGTCTACCTTCTGTTCTATCTTCAGGACTTCCTTAACAAATACTTGAGTTATTTCCTGGATTGCTTCCTCTATGTCTTCTCTCCTTGACCTTACCAATGCTGCATTACAGAGTGCTGCAGCCTTGGTGAAGTCACCTCCGTCCTTTGACTGGATTCCTCTCTTCAGGTAGACCTCGCCCAACTTGTACAGGGGTTCCGCTTCCTTCCTGTGTTCACCTGTAGGTTGAAAATTATCAGTCCTAATTTTTCCGTTACTTCTTCTTTTCGGTGTTTCTATAAGTCATATTTAAAACGCATTAATGAAAATAATATGAATAATACAAATAGTGACAGGGTTGCATTAACATAGCTCTGTGTGAACAAATGATCTTGAGCCAATTATTAGTAGTTAATTCTACATTCTTTGAACTGAGTTCATACTTCGACTAACCTTTGACATGAACAGACTTGAGCGCAGCTGCAAAGCTTTGTTCTGCCCTGTCCAGGTCTCCAGTCTGCAGGGACCTGCAGCCAGCATGGAGATGTTCTTTGTATTCACTGTAAAGAAAAATTATTACTAATCGTATCTGTACTACAGCTCATCTGAGCTAAAATTGAGGTTATAATAACAATTGGTGCAAAGCATTCAGGCCGGTTTTAATTTCTACAGTTTTCACAGTTTTTAAACAAATTAAAATGCAGAGGATTTACATTTGAGAGTCGTTTTCATTTGAAACACCAGGGGAATTGAGGACACTAACTTGTCATCGTCCGCTCGTGTCAGCTTTTCATCTTTCTGTGGTTTCGGGGCACTGAAGAAGAATAAAAACATTTAATTATTGTACAACCAAACGTAGATTTACAAACCTTATACAGTACTACGCAGAGTCAATAACAAAGAACCAACATTCCATGTACTTACATGCGTGACCGGCCCATTCCATCATTGACGACGTCGATAGCAGGTGCAGCTGAGAAGGGAGAGAAGTGATCCTTCCGCCCTCTCACGTCTTGTTGTCGCTGCGTACGTGCTGACCTCTATGAAGCCGGACGGGGAGCCATAAATGATTAAGTCATTAACATGTTACGCACGAGTTGGCCTCTCCGAGAACCAAAACGATTAACAGATCAATGATTAACAGATGGGTAATCCGTTATTCAACGCACAATTGAACTTTAATGGTCAAAGGTAAAGGACCCGACGTGACTCGAAGAAGGCCATGGCAAGGTAAATGTGGTGACTGGGTGTTGATTTCGACATCATTGTTGCAGTGACTACATAGAGCCAACAGGGCATTTATTGATGTCGGAAAAAGCTCTTACGAACGGTTTACAGCCCAAACGTTGTTAAAATGCATTCACAACTTTTGCAACTATGCTGTCCTCAAAGACACAGAACACACTCAAGTCAAATCGTCAGAAATATGGAAAATAATAATGAGGTGTTGTCAATTTGCAGTTTCTCTTTTGTTGTCAAATATACGCATACTAAAACTTTACTCACCTTAATGTTTGTTGTGTTGATTTCCTGTCTGATCTTTGCGGTATACAGTAAGCGGTGAACAATGACAACTGTTTCCTGAACGTTGTGGCACCGCGCCAGTGCCTTGTTGTACAGAGCGGAAGCTCTAGTCAAGTTTCGAGTGTCCCTAGTTTCTGTTCCCCTTTTCAGGTACACGTCACCGAGACTCTTGATCGCTTCTGTTTCTAACATGCTGTTGTCGTTTACTATTCCCTCTACCACCAACTGTGCGTATCCAACCAGCACAGAGTCTACATGTGTTGCCACCGGCAGTCCGTCTCTTGTCTAGGGCTTGAAACTTTCCTGTCACCTTTGCAGGTGTAGTCGTCTCCTTGTCTTCAGTTGGCTGTTCCTTACCATGCAATCCTTTTGACAGCACCCTTTTTAAAAGCCTCTCCGTGTATTCGTATCGGTGTTCTATGCCTTCTCCCTGATCCCGATGGTCACACCGGACCACAGCAGCCACGTAAAGTGCCAAGGCCATGTTGAACTTCCCTACGTCCTTCCCGAGTCTTCCCTTCTTCAAGTTTACGTCGCCCAGACTTTTGAGTAGCTCCACTTCCAGAAACCTGTCCATGTCAGCCATGGCGTCCACCAGGGCACGGAGGTAGCCTGTCTCCGCACGGGCTAGTCCGTACCTCCTGCCCTTGGCGTCCGCCTCACGGAGTTTCTCACAGACCCTCAACATGGCGGACGTTTGTAAAACTGCTACTCTTTTTGGTCTCCGTGTTGCCTTCAGGCCACAAATATCCCTTATGTCAACATTACATCATCGGTCAGACGATAACAAAGTGCCGAATTCAATAGCCACAATAAAGGTTCTCGTAAACATGTCAGGTATTTAAGTGACATTGATAAAATGCTCAGGGATTGCTACGTGCAATTCACTTAGCAGTGTTTACGTGCTATAGACTTATTTAGAAAATATGGCGAAGGTAATTAAGTCGTTGTCCTGTTCAAAGTAGCTAAATGCTGTTATAATGGGCTATTAAATGAGTCTAGACCTGGTTAGACAAAATCATCGCAAACACCTGCTCTTATTGACAACGCATTCTTGTGAAGTACAGGTCTTAGACGTCTAGGCTTTGACTAGAACTCTTAACGTCTGGTCAATTAGGATTTTACCATGGTCAATATTGACCGAAGGAGGCCATATATATGACCGGATGGTTTGAATAACAAGAATGAGAGCTTGACTATTGCCCACTTTATTGCTTCTTGCCCTGAATGCCACCCCCGTGCAGAATGGTGACTATTATTACAGGCTGTTCAGTGAGGCTAGACAGTTGGACAGAATCATCACAAACGAATAATTGGTGTTGTTTATATTTTTGGACTCGGAGGAGCGTGTGCGTTATATACGACATAGGTTGAGTATGTTTTGGTGGGTTCGTGGTCACTACTCGTCTGGATTACCGAAGGTAACAGGGACGGAATGGGTATTTTCATGAATGTGGATTATGCCTTTGCCATACACACAGAGACTCGCTAGTTATTGGTTTTGTCAATGTAACGCGCGTTCGCATCTGTATCTGTATGTTCCCGTTGTCGCATTCGTATGTAGTTTGGCATGTCCTCTGCACATGGACGATGAAGCACGTTTTTTTTTTTCGCGGCAGCTGTTTTTATTATCGATGTAATAATTTGAAAAATCACCCCTATTTCCCTAGTATTGTGGAACAGCTGACCTATAGGCCATGTGGTTTGTTAATTACTTATCTCCAAGCAGATATGGGGTTATGTGCATGTCGTGTTGTCAGCTGTTCACAGCTGTCACTGCTGTGGCTGTTTGGGGCAACTTTGTACGATGGTGTGCGTCTCAGGTATGCATTGTGAAGCTGTGTGGTTGTTTTCATTTGGTGTCGTTCGATTAAGACGCTGATTTTGCTGTTGATGCGCACAGGACTGTGTTTTAAATTTGGAAGTGATAGGTATGTTAGCTTTCAAGTAAGTTTTTGGTATAAGTCGATGTGATGTGTTCTGTATGCGATAGAAACACAATGTCACACACCACAGAAAACAACACAACCGACATAGAAACCATAATTAGGTCACAGAGTATGTTACCTACGGTCACTTGTTTATCATTCAGTCCATTTTGTGGTTGATTATTATCACATGGATCTCAGAGATATCTTTATAATCTCTCTTTTCTTGCGTTCGCATCAGTTTTGGGGTGTCCAGAGAATGTCATCCATAAGATCAGATCAGTATGGTCTTATAATACCGTATTGAGGTCACCTGAGTGGCGCCAAATGGCAGCTCGCTCCAGACACTTGCGACAGTCGTATTGAGGTCACCTGAGTGGCGCCGAATGGCAGCTTGCTCCAGACCCTTGCGATTTAGCCCCGCCCATTGTAAGCTCCTCGCAATTCAGCCCCTGGCTGCAAAGAGTGAGTAGTCGGCCCATCCAATCCAATCCAATACTGGTGTCACATAGGAAGACCAAAAACCAGAATAAACACATTGCAACACGCTACTACAAAACTTCCCTCCACATGTATTTCGCAACATACATGTAGCTGCACATATAGAACACTGGCTCTGGACAACACGCTGATAAAAGCCATTGGTTATTATTACAG
Organism: Branchiostoma floridae; assembly: GCF_000003815.2. Classification (NCBI taxonomy): domain Eukaryota; kingdom Metazoa; phylum Chordata; class Leptocardii; order Amphioxiformes; family Branchiostomatidae; genus Branchiostoma; species Branchiostoma floridae. The sequence goes on along the minus strand of NC_049985.1, from coordinate 1,124,292 downwards.
ACATGATATCATATTACACAAGATGGGTTCTAAACTATCTCTACATATAAACAGTAGTTTGAATGTTTTTCAGGTGTATTTCAAAGTCAAAATCAATATTGACTTACCGCTTAACTATTAGTATTACACTGAACTAAGCTCGACATACTACCGACCTTCTATGTATGGACGGTTTTCTTATTCTATTGTATGATTTAAATAGTCAAAGCTCGTTGATCCACACAACAGAAATAAATACACCGTACGAGGATGCTAAATGGCTGGAGCATGGAGGAACACGCCTAATATATCATATATAGTCTAGCTAATCCCCAATTGTACAAACGTATGTTTTTCCGTGTATAGAAGTTTTTATCGTCTGCCTCATTAAAAAGCTATGGGACTGACTGACTGACTCAGACGGTGAAATGACACACGTGCTCTATACTAAAGCGGGCTACCTTATATTCAAGGAATGAATAAATGAACTCGTTTTCATTCTCATAAGACAAGACATCAACACAGTTGCCTTCTATCGTCTGCGTAAGGATCACATTATACTTAAGAATCACTTGTAATTGTTATCGGTTCTATGGTTTTTCCGTTCATAGAAGTCATCGTGTTACCAAATGCTTACTCACCTACATTCAACTATGATTGACTAAGCTTTAACCTATACATTTAATTATAACATTTGCAAGACATGCCCACAAGCCAAATAACACCACATTAAATCCATAATTGCAAGTAACAAGCGGGTAAAAGTGTACATTTACATATACAGTAGATTCCGCTTAATTGTATCACCAATTTGTCCGAGCATTTTATCCAATTATCCGGCCTATTCTACAGTCCGAAGTTGTCACCAGCTTCAGCGGCGTGGGTTGGGATGGGAGGTGTAGTTTGAAAACCAATACGCACACATAACTCACACACGCTCAGAAGTTATCACAAAAGTCTTATTTTTATTTACAATACATGTGGTAATGACAATGTACACAAATACAATGGTAACGTCAACGTATTTTTTTTAAATTTATTTACAGGTAAGAAGAACGTCAAAATCCGACATTCATAACGTCTCGACAAACCGCGGGGATTATGAGTCTACTCGCGCTTTATAGAACAAGTGTAGATTTTACTGTAACATCATGGTCTATATACGAACTTAGACTGCCTTGCACATGTACATGCACAATAAAAAAACATCCCAGATAAACAATACTCCAAAACAATAGATAAACAATACTCCAAAACATTTACATATACTCCAAAACAACACTTCTCTCAAGGCGGTAAAAATTGTCTGAAGTAGAGTGGGAATCTTTACTGCTTACGTCCTTTACTTCTTAACTAAGAGGGGTGATAAATAAATTTTCGGCCTCACCGATAAATAAGGTGCACAACTCACATTTCGGGCCATCATTATATAGTATAAAGTCCTTTTATCAATGGCCAACTTAAAGCAAACTGATTATCGCCCAACTCGGCCAGTAGCAGGGATTAAACTACGTCAATCATAATGACATCATCACGCACAGCAACCAAATTATAGTAGAATAAAACTCATCACTTTCATTTCACGGTCTATCAGGGAGGCCATTGATGAATGAAAGAATGAACTTTTTTTGCACCACATTTGTACATGGTACACAGTAATAAAACAAAATCTACAATGACAGTCGTCTAGGGTCTGTAAATACATATAATACAGGCATGTGAACGTAAATGGCGTGTTGAAATACTGTAATATACAAGTTAAATTATGTGATCTTACAGTTAACCCAGTCATATATTGTACATACCAAACGTTTTGCAACTACCTAATAACCTGACTTATATGTAAATAGCTGTGGATTGTTTGTTTTCATATTGTCATTTTATTTGTCCTTGTGGGTTATCCTTTTTTGAGAGGTGATGTGAATATTAGCATACTGCTAGAGTGCATTGCCTCTCTGTCCTGTCCTGTACTTTGTTGTTGAATACATAGAAAAATGATGTGATGACACGGACTTATCCAGGTCTATCATCTAACATCATTGCAAATATTTAAATCTAGTAAAATCATCCCTTGATTTACAGGCACTAAGGAGGTGAAGGTCTGATTACTTCTCTGTAGTTATAATGATCTGCTTCATTTGTTCGCTGAGTTGAAGATACTTAAAGGCCTTCCTGTAATCGCCAAGCTCTCTCCAGGCTTTAGCCAAGTTGTAAAGCGAGCAGGCGATGTCAGGATGTGCAGTGTCCTCACCATAGATACTCCGTCTCATCTGTAGTGACTGTTCATAATAGCTGACCGCCTTTCTGTGATCACCAAGGTTGCTCCAGGCTGCACCCAAGTTGTTAAGTGAGCCGGCGATGTCAGGATCTTCAGTGTCCTCACCATAGATACACCGCTTCATCTGTAGTGACTGCTCATAATAGCTGACCGCCTTTCTGTAATCCCCGAGGTCGCTACAGGCGGCACCCAAGTTATTAAGCGAGCTGGCGATGTCAGGATGTGCAGTGTCCTCACCATAGATACTACGCTTCATCTGTAGTGCCTGTTCAAAATAGCTGACCGCCTTTCTGTGATCCCCGAGTTTCCCCCAGGCGGCACCCAAGTTATTAAGCGAATTGGCGATGTCAGGATGTTCAGTGTTCTTACCATAGATACTCCGGTTCATCTGTAGTGCCTGTTCATGATAGCTGACCGCCTTTCTGTGATCCCCGAGTTTCCCCCAGGCGGCACCCAAGTTATTAAGCGAATTGGCGATGTCAGGATGTTCAGTGTTCTTACCATAGATACTCCGGTTCATCTGTAGTGCCTGTTCATGATAGCTGACCGCCTTTTTGTGATCACCAAGTTTCCTACAGGCGGTACCCAAGTTGTTAAGCGAGCTGGCGATGCCAGGATGTTCAGTGTCCTTACCATACATACTCCGCTTCATCTGTAGTGACTGTTCATAATAGCTGACCGCCTTTTTGAGATCACCAAGGTCGCCCCAGGTGTTACCCAAGTTGTTAAGTGAGCCGGCGATGTCAGGATGTTCAGTGTCCTCACCATAGATACTCCGGTTCATCTGTAGTGCCTGTTCATGATAGCTGACCGCCTTTTTGTGATCACCAAGTTCCCTACAGGCGGCACCCAAGTTGTTAAGTGAGCTGGCGATGACAGGATGTGCGATGTCCTCACCATAGATGCTCCGATTCATCTGTAGTGACTTTTCATAATAGCTGACCGCCTTTCTGTGATCACCAAGGTTTCCGCAGGCGTTACCCAAGTTGTAAAGTGAACTGGCGATGTCAGGATGTGCAGTGTTCTTACCATAGATACTCCGCTTCATCTGTAGTGACTGCTCATAATAGCTGACCGCCTTTTTGAGATCACCAAGGTCGCCCCAGGTGTTACCCAAGTTGTTAAGTGAGCTGGCGATGTCAGGATGTTCAGTGTCCTTACCATAGATACTCCGGTTCATCTGTAGTGACTGTTCATAATAGCTGACCGCCTTTCTGTAATCACCAAGGTTTCCGCAGGCGTTACCCAAGTTGTAAAGTGAGCTGGCGATGTCAGGATGTGCAGTGTTCTTACCATAGATACTCCTCATCATCTGTAGTGCCTGTTCATAATAGCTGAAAGCCTTTCTGTAATCACCAAGGTTTCCGCAGGCGTTACCCAAGTTGTTAAGTGAGCTGGCGATGTCAGGATGTGCAGTGTTCTTACCATAGATACTCCTCATCATCTGTAGTGCCTGTTCATAATAGCTGACCGCCATTCTGTGATCACCAAGGACATCCCAGGTGCTACCCAAGTTGTTCAGTGAGCTGGCGATGCCAGGATGTGCAGTGTCTTCACCATAGATACTTCGGTTCATCTGTAGTGCCTGCTCATAATACCTGACCGCCTTTCTGTAATCCCCGAGTTTCGTCCAGGCGTTACCCAAGTTGTTAAGTGAGCCGGCGATGTCAGGATGTTCAGTGTCCTCACCATAGATACTCCGCTTCATCTGTAGTGACTGCTCATAATAGCTGACCGCCTTTTTGAGATCACCAAGGTCGCCCCAGGTGTTACCCAAGTTGTTAAGTGAGCTGGCGATGTCAGGATGTTCAGTGTCCTCACCATAGATACTCCGGTTCATCTGTAGTGACTGCTCATAATAGCTAACCGCCTTTCTGTGATCACCAAGGTCTCTCCAGGCGGTACCCAAGTTGTTTAGTGAGACGGCAACATCACTGCGTGCAGTACTAGTGTTTTCACCATATTTCGATAAATCGTTTTGTAACGTTTGTTCTGAGAATTTCTTAAAATTTTCGAAATCGCACAGACTTTGATAAATCTTTGCTTTTAGCTCTGAAGAATTGTTAAAGAGGATTGGCTGTTCTTTCAACGGCTGAGTGTCAGTCAACTTTGAAATAAAGTGCTTCAGGGGTCTTTCTGTGTAATAGTATCTCATGAGCTGTTTTGTATTTGAGATGTAAAACACTTTCTGTAATTTCTCCTCAAAAGCCGTATCGGTCGACATTGACGATAAGGCTGACATGTTCTCCACCTGACCACGGTTGTTCATGTATGTTCGCAGCCTCAGTTCTGCTGAGATACTGACCAGCACCAGCAAGTGATGTGCGTTCTCATCACTGACGACTCCACTGTCTCTTAGGTTCTGAATAGTCTCCCAGATTGTGGTCGGCTGTATGTTATTAATTAGCGCCCAAAAGGACACTGCAAGGCTCGAAAATCTATATACTTCTTTCTTAACATTCAGTAGACTGGCAGTGAGAGCCTGGGTTTGAAAATTCGATACATTATCGATCAGTACGGTAAGTGCCATTAACGACGGAACTGTCTTGTTATGTTCTTGAAGATGCTGAGTCCATAAAAACCTGTACTCATCTACCAAGCCCTGTACTCCTGTGAGAAAAGACACATTTCCCAGCACAATAGCAAGATGATAGCCTTTCTTTAAATGGAAAGTAATGTCTTCTTTCAGAATGTTGGTCATGTTGCTTGGTGTGCGGATGAGTTCGCTTGTTCCTGTGCTGTTTCTACCCCTGCCAAGTGGAGTCTTGCATGCATGCGGCATGCTTCCATCGAACGCAAAACCACGCGGTGTTACTGAGTCATAAAACCAGTTATCCAGCGGGTTGTCTGAATAGAAATTATTGAGAGACTTAATCCCCATGGCCGGGAGAATGGTCTCTCCCAGATTTATAACTTTGAGGTGCAGGTAATGAGTGAGGTTGCGGAAATAACTAACATTATTCTCGGTTTCCTCCTCTACCAAAATGGCAAATTCCAGATCAGAGTATGGAGTTACCAATCCTGTGGCTTGTGAACCCAAACCTATCATGGCGTACTTACAGGGAGGGGGACCCATTACCTCTAAGCATTCATCTACAAGGTCAGCTATAATTGTTTTACGCTGATCAACAAGTGTCTGAAACAATGCTTTGATTGCTTCCACTCTCTTTATCTCCACTTCTTTTATCTTTGTGTCATTCTCATCAAGGCTATATGGATCTACCTCTTGTTCAATTCTTTTAATCTCTTTAACTACGTAGTTCCTATCAGCCTTCAGCGTCAATTTGTGTTTCTCTGTATCATCACTGTCTACCTTGTGTTCTATCTTCAGGACCTCCTTAAGAAATGCCTGAGTTATTTGCTGGATTGCTCCCTCTATGTCTTTTCTCCTTGACCTTACCAGTGCTGCATTACAGAGTGCTGCAGCCTTGGTGAAGTCTCCTCCGTCCTTTGACTGGATTCCTCTCTTCAGATAGACCTCGCCCAACTTGTACAGGGGCTCTGCCTCCTCGCTGTGTTGACCTAAGTTGTATCAATCGTAATTTTGTAGTTACTTTTTCGTTTCGGGAAGAAAATTTTTGGAGTGCTATTAGGTTTTATCATTCCATTTGCGCACTGTTGTGAATTTCAAAAGTTTGTCGTAGTCATCAGTGTTTCTATTTGTCCTGGTAGATAATAATTAAGCTTATAGTGGCCACAGTTTGCATTAAAGATAGTTCTGTGTATCGACAACAACCAAGGACCTTGGGCTATTTATAAGTATTTACTCATGATTATTTGACCTAAGTTCATACTTAGACTAACCTTTTACGTGAACAGACTTGAGCGCAGCTGCAAAGCTTTGTTCTGCTGTGTCCAGGTCTCCAGTCTGCAGGGCCCTGCAGCCAGTGTGTAGATGTTCTTCGTATTCACTGTAAGGATGATCAGTTATTTATTAGTACTCTTAGGTATACATATTGCACGCTATTACAGCTGCCCCACTGATCTTCTGCAACTGTTTAGCCTTTCGTCCGTTCTAAATTGTCACTTCACTGATAAAGACTTGTTCTATAAACCACTGTGAGAGAGTATTAAGATCGTTTTAAAGGTTGTTTGACACCTTTGATACAATATTTTATGACATTGTCGTCTGCATACATTGATAAAATTTATATCATAGAATTGGGCACAATTGGGCATGTCATTAACATAAACTAAGACCAAAAGCGGTCCCAATATTGACCATTGGGGTGCTCCATATTGCATTTTATCAAATTCTCCATCAACCGCAGTATAGTGCTGTCCAATCCAGTGCGTACGTTTCGTATTTTTTAGAATAGCCTGTATCCACCGTATCTAAAAAAAACGTCCCGTTAATTAGCTGGCCAGCCTTCAAAGTCTCAAAGCCCTTGCGTTTCCTTAAAAGCTGTTAGGGGGCCAAATATCTACCACTTATCCATGAACCAAAAAGGTATGTGCTATAAAGAATATTGTCCAGTGTGAGATTTTTTTTTAAAACGGACGTTCTGCTGCAATACAGCATTAAACCACCAGGTGGTCCAGAATCAAACCTGTACTTTGTTCTTGCCGACACGTAATCACGTATCAAGTATCATAAAGATCCGTCCACAGCTTATCGAGTTGTCTGTTAAGCCTTGGTGCAAAGCATACAGGCCAGGTTCAAATTGTACAGTTTCTGAACAACTTACCATGCAGTGATTTTACATTTAAGAATCATTTTCAAGTCAAACACTTGTGAAACACGAAACAAAGAAATGGGTGACACTTACTTGTCATCGTCAACTCTCGTCGGGTTTTCAGCTTTCTGCAGTTCTGGGGCACTGAAGAGAAAAAACAAATTGCCATCTTATCATTCTACAACCGATAGAGATTTGTATACCTTATAGGCTTATACGATAGTCAAAATCAATCATGAAGAACCAGCATCAACCTGTACCTACCTGTGTGGACGATTCATGCCGTTGTTGATGATGTCGCTAGAGGGCGCAGCTGAGAAGGGAGAGAAGTGGCCTTTCCGCCGTCCCACGTTTGGCTGCCGTTGCGTACGAGTTAGCCTCTATAACAACCAACAGGAAGCCGTGTACATGAGAAAAATGTCAACAATCGTATCATTTGATGCACGAACGGACAAGAAAAAGCCTCTGGTTAGGCACAAACCAAACATTGTGAAAACACATTCACGACTTCCAGAACTATACTTTCCTCAAAGATACTGAACACATTTAAACTCATATCATAGTGTAAGTGACAAAACAACATGGGCATACACTATGTTAATATAAGAAGCTGCAATAATGAAAAACTCACGTTTAGACTTGTTGTGGTGATGTCCTGTCTGATTTTTGCGGTGTGCAATAAGCGATGGACAATGGCCACTGCACCCCGAACGTTGTGACACCGCGCTAGTGCCTTGTTATACAAAGCACTAGCTCTGGTCAAGTTTCTAGTGTCTCTAGTTTCTGTTCCTCTTTTCAGGTACACATCACCGAGACTTTTGATCGCTTCTGTTTCCAACATGCTGTTGTCGTTTACTATTCCCTCTACCATTAGCTTTGCGTATCCAACCAGCACAGAGTCTGTGTCACCACCGGCAGCCCGTTTCTTGTCGAGGTCTTGAAACTTTTCTGCCACCTTTGCAGGTGTAGTCGGCTCCTTGTCGTCTACAGTTGACTGTTCCTTACCCTGTGAAGACGCCCCTTGCAAAAGCCTATCCGTGTATTCGTATCGGTGTTCTATACCTTCTCCCTGATCCCGATTGTCACACCGGACCTTAGCAGCCACGTAAAGCGCCAAAGCCATGTTGAACTTCCCTACGTCCTTCTCGAGTCTTCCCTTCTCCAAGTTCACGTCGCCCAGACTTTTGAACAGCTCCACTTCCGCTAGCCTGTCCATGTCAGCCATGGCGTCCACCAGGGCACGGAGGTAGCCTGTCTCCGCACGGGCTAGTCCGTACCTCCTGCCCTTCGCGTCCGCCTTACGGAGTTTCTCACAGACTCTCAACATGGCGGACTCTGCTGAGAGAAAGTCTGTAAAACTCCTTACCTTCACGGGTATTTGTAGGTCTCCGTGTTAGCTTTATGTGCCTGACATGAACAAAGACAGGTGCCAAACACTGCCCACGGCAACATTACGTCATCTGCTAGTTCAAATGTCACGGCGTCAATAGACCAAAGCTTCACTGATACTTGTAAACATATCAGGTAACCTGGCTAACTGGCGAAGACGCAAGTGCTCAGGTCAGGAAAAGACCTGTTGATCCTATCATTACGCTCTTCAAGGCAGCCTGATGTTTGGCCACCGCCATTTCGTCTGTTGATAATGATTCCAGTGTTCCCTTTGGTTCTGCCTTGCATGGATCATCTTTAAATCTATGTACGATTAGTTGATTTAGTTTATTGATCCTTTTGTGATTTGTATTAAATCATGTTTAATTTCGCAATTATTTTTGTGTGTATTGCGATGGCCCGTTAGTGGCAGAAAGTGAATAAAGATAATTGATTTTATTTTCCACCATCTAGGCTTTTCAGGTTGTCTCGCCTTCAATAAATCCTAGTGCTTTTCTCCCCTATATTGAATTTCAGCTTTTGAATGAGGTTGTATAATAAGCTATTAATGTGCAACCCTAGTAACATTGACAATATGTTCAGGGTCCTTTACAACTATCCCTACTTGGCATTTACTCATACTGATTCTGAACTTATCATGGCAAGAACCAAGTCTTTAAGCACGCCTTGTTGCAAGTCTAGTTCTGAAAACTATTATATGTGCGCCTCAAAACAACTCACAAAACACCACCTACCCTAACAAAACACCACCGTCATGGACACCACCTTGCTTTGTCCAAGCGATGCCTGAGCTCAAAAGAACTATTTGCTTCCTATTCACGCACCGAGTTTATCATCTAAAGGCAGTAACGTAGTCTTGCTAACCTGTTTGTTTTAGGTCTGGTGTTTTGACGTGTGAAGGGCGTCCTGATACATCTCATATAACCGTTACGTACAGCAGCGTGAGAAGGTCTTAGCTGAATCAGAAGTCCAGTCGGGCTGTGGTTGGGGGGAGTTACAAACCTGCCATGGGATTCCCGTGTGCGTGTAGTTACCCAAAATTACGTGTTAGTTCCAGGATGAACGTTCTTAAGTCAGTTGTTCTCTCAGATTAGTCATTACATAATATATTACTGCATTTCGTAGCAGCAGCGTCTTATCAGATAAATATCGCAGCCCAGATGTTAGTCTTCTTTTGTTATGTGTCTAAGGTAGAAGCTCGGAAAAATAAACTGGGCACAGAATGTTTGGAATATCAACTTCGGTTGATCGTATCTCCGTTGTTTCTGCATCAGTTTGGGCCCTTTTTGGGGGGTGACCCACTCATGTTATAAGCAGACCTGGTGCTTGTTTCTTGAGTTAACAATAATAATAAGTTTGATACCACGGGAAGGGGAATCACATAAGCTTGCCATTGATATATAATACATTGACATTGATGCATAAACATCAGAAATATGATCTACCAAAGTTAATATTCCAACCTTTGTGCCGAGTTTACTTAGTCCTCCTCCCCTCCGCATCCCATATTATTGCCTTTATTTGCAGAGAAATACCTGTCCTATCTAAAAACATAGTATTCAAAATTTCGACTTTTTATTGATTAACGTCAGATCGCCGAAGCTAGCGCCCGAGCTAGAGTCAGCCCTTTTGATGGTCCTTGTTCTATCAAGTATACATTAAATAGACTTTTCATGTAAAGTATGACCCGGAAATTGCATTTATGCGACCGTACAGTCAAAATACAGATCTCCATAGATCAAGATGCATGGACGACATGTCGCGACAGTCTGTGGATATAACAAGCTGGGGAAACTGCAGGACCTACTACAACTCCAAAGTGAAGTCTATGAAGAAGGACAATATCACACAGTGGCACAAGGAGATAAAAGCCATGATGAACTCGTCCTGTTCCGAACCTGTCATTCACATCGACGGGTTCGACCCCACTGACAAACCCGGTATTGCCATGGAGATAAACAAAACACTCGGATCAGTGATACAGTCTCTACCTGCTATCGACACAACAGTACTGCCAGCGTACTTACCTTCGTTCCCGGCACCATGTGTTCAACCCTGGGATGTCTACAAAGAACTACAAAAGGTCAAAACACGCAAAGCAGCTGGGCCTGATGGCATTCCAGGTAAAATAATCAAAGAATTTGCGTGTGAACTGAGTGAACCCTTCACCGACATTCTCAATAGCTCCCACCAACAAGGCTTAGTGCCGGACGAATGGAAATGTGCGGTCATTGTTCCAATACCTAAGACCAAACCTCCTTTGATAACCGAACTTCGTCCGATCTCCTTGACATCCTTGCTAGCGAAAGTCGCCGAACGTTTTGTCTCACGGTGGGTGCTGACCGACATCGTTCCTCAAATCGATGTTCAACAGTACGGATGCCTCAAGGGCAAATCGACAACACATTGCCTTCTAGATTTGACCAACGAGGTTTTCAAAGCCACCGATAAACCCGGTGTCCTGTGTTCTCGTGTTTCAACCGATTATAGTAAGGCCTTCGATCGTGTGTGTCACAACCTAGCTATCCAACGTCTGCTTGATCTTGGCCTGCGCCCCTCCGTGACAAGGTGGATTGTAGACTTCCTCTCAAACAAGAGCCAGGTTGTACGCTACCATGGAACACTTTCCGACAGCTTGAAGGTTACCTGCGGATTACCCCAGGGCACTCTACTCGGGCCGTTGATTTTCCTTGCGTATATCAACAGCGCCGCACACCAGGCTGCCTCCAAACGCTGGAAATTCGTTGATGACCTGAATTTGTTGGAAATAAGAACCCCCAACCCAACCTAGTGCTGCTTCAGTCTGATTTACGATGGAACTCCCATGTTGACTCCATTTGTAGCAAATCAAGTCGACGTCTGTACTATGCCTAAGGTTCTGGATCCTTTGCACTGAACATGCTATGATTTAACTTAGTGGCAGATATATTTTGGTACAAAAGTAGAAGTAGAAAAAACAGTAGAAAAAAAACTTTAAACACATTTGAAAACAACAGCACAATAGGACATGAGGTCATAGATTATGTTTCTTTTGCATTCTAGCAAATTATGGTGTCACATTTGAAGACCAAAAATCAGTACAAACACAATACAACACACTACTTGGAAAAATTCATCCACATGTATTTGTACATATTGAACACTGGCTCTGGACAACACGGAAATAAAAGCCATTGGTTATTATTACAGACATGATATCATATTACACAAGATGGGTTCTTAACTATCTCTTCATATAAACAGTAGTTTGAATGTTTTTCAGGTGTATTTCAAAGTCAAAATCAATATTGACTTGCCGCTTAACTATTAGTATTACACTGAACTAAACTCGACATTCTACCGACCTTCTATATATGGAAGGTTCTGTTATTCTATTGTATGATTTAAATAGTCAAAACTCATTGATCCACACAACAGAAATATATACACCGTACGAGGATGCTAAATGGCTGGAGCATGGAGGAACACGCCTAATATATCATATATAGTCTAGCTAATCCCTAGTTGTACAAACGTATGTATTTTCCGTGTATAGAAGTTTTTATCGTCTGCCTCATTAAAAAGCTATGGGACTGACTGACTGACTCAGACGGTGAAATGACACACGTGCTCTATACTAAAGCAGGCTACCTTATATTCAAGGCATAAATAAATGAACTCGTTTTCATTCTCATAGACAAGACATCAACACAGTTGCACTCTATCGTCTGCGTAAGGATCACATTATACTTAATAATCACTTGTAATTGTTTTCGGTTCTATGGTTTTTCCGTTCATAGAAGTCATCGTGTTACCAAATTCTTACTCACCTACATTCAACTAGGATTGACTAAGCTTTACCTATACATTTGATTATGATATTTGCAAGACATGCCCACAAGCCAAATAACACCACATTAAATCCATAATTACAAGTAACAAGCGGGTAAAAGTGTACATTTACATATACTCCAAACAACACTTCTTTCAAGGCGGTAACAATTGTCTGAAGTAGAGTGCGAATCTTTACTGCTTACGTCCTTAAGAGGGGTGATAAATAAATTTTCGGCCTCACCGATAAATAAGGTGCACAACTCACATTTCGGGCCATCATTATATAGTATAAAGTCTTTTTATCAATGTCCAACTTAAAACAAACTGATTATCGCCCAACTAAGCCAGTAGCACGGATTAAACTACGTCAATCATAATGACATCATCACGCACAGCAACCAAATTATAGTAGAATGAAACTCATCACTTTCATTTCACGGTCTATCAGGGAGGCCATTGATGAAAGAAAGAATGAACGTTTTTTTACACCACATGTTTACATTGTACAATGTAAGGCAACAGTAATGAAACGATTTATACAATGACATTCGTCCAGGGTCTATAACTATATATGGTAGAGGAATGCGAACGTAAGAATGAACTTTTTTTGCACCACATTTGTACATGGTACAATGTAAGGCAACAGTAATGAAACAATTTATACAATGACATTCGTCTAGGGTCTATAACTACATATGGAGGAATGCGCACGTAAGAATTAACTTTTTGTACACCACATTTGTACATGGTACAATGTAAGGCAACAGTAATAAAACGATTTATACAATGACATTCGTCTAGGGTCTATAACTACATATGGTACAGGAATGCGAACGTAAATGGAGTATTGACACAGTGTAATATACAAGTTAAACGATGTGACGCCACTGACTTTTCCAGGCCTATTATCTAAATCTGTGCAAAATGTGTAGTAAAATCATCGCTTGATTTACAGGCACTAAGGAGGTGAAGGTCTGATTACTTCTCTGTAGTTATAATGATCTGCTTCAATTGTTCCCAGAGTTGAAGATACTTAAAGGCCTTCCTGTAATCGCCAAGCTCTCTCCAGGACACGCACAAATTGGTAAGTGAGTCTACAATGTCAGGATGTGCAGTATCCTCACCATAGATACTCCGCCTCATCTGTAGTGCCTGTTCATGATAGCTGACAGCCTTTCTGTGATCACCAAGGTTGCTCCAGGCTGCACCCAAGTTATTAAGCGAATTGGCGATGTCAGGATGTTCAGTGTTCTTACCATAGATACTCCGGTTCATCTGTAGTGACTGCTCATGATAGCTGACCGCCTTTCTGTGATCACCAAGGTTCATCCAGGTGTTACCCAAGTTGTTAAGTGAGCTGGCGATGCCAGGATGTTCAGTGTCCTCACCATAGATACTCCGGTTCATCTGTAGTGACTGTTCATGATAGCTGACCGCCTTTCTGTGATCACCAAGTTCGCCCCAGATGTTACCCAAGTTGTAAGTGACCTGGCGATGTCAGGGTGTGCAGTGTCCTCACCGTAGATACTCTGGTTCATCTGTAGTGCCTGCTCATAATAGCTGACCGCCTTTTTGAGATCACCAAGGTCGCCCCAGGTGGCACCCAAGTTGTTAAGTGAGCTGGCGATGTCAGGATGTTCAGTGTCCTCACCATAGATACTCCGCTTCATCTGTAGTGCCTGCTCATAATAGCTGACCGCCTTTTTGAGATCACCAAGGTCGCCCCAGGTGTTACCCAAGTTGTTAAGTGAGCTGGCGATGTCAGGGTGTGCAGTGTCCTCACCATAGATACTCCGGTTCATCTGTAGTGCCTGCTCATAATAGCTGACCGCCTTTTTGAGATCACCAAGGTCACCCCAGGTGGCACCCAAGTTGTTAAGTGAGCTGGCGATGTCAGGATGTTCAGTGTCCTCACCATAGATACTCCGCTTCATCTGTAGTGACTGCTCATAATAGCTGACCGCCTTTCTGTGATCACCAAGTTTCCTACAGGCGGTACCCAAGTTGTTAAGTGAGCTGGCGATGTCAGTATGTTCAGTGTCCTCACCATAGATACTCCGGTTCATTTGTAGTGACTGCTCATAATAGCTGACCGCCTTTTTGAGATCACCAAGGTCGCCCCAGGTGTTACCCAAGTTGTTAAGTGAGCCGGCGATGTCAGGATGTTCAGTGTCCTCACCATAGATACTCCGGTTCATCTGTAGTGACTGTTCATAATAGCTGACCGCCTTTCTGTGATCACCAAGGTCGCTCCAGGCGGTACCTAAGTTGTTTAGTGATCCGGCAATATCCCTGTGCGCAGTGTTATGACCATATTTCATTAAATCACTTTGTAGCGTTTGTTCTGAGAATGTCTTAAAATTCTCAAAATCGCACAGACTTTTATATACCTCTGCTTTGAACTTTGAAGAATTGTCAAAGAAGATTGGCGGTTCTTCCGAACGTTGAGGGTCTTTCAGCTGTGAAATAAAGTGCTTCAGGGGTCTTTCTGTGTAATAATACCTCATGAGCTGTTTTGTATTCGAGATGTAAAACACTTTCTGTAATTTCTCCTCAATGCCCGTATCGGTCGACATTGACGATAAGGCTGACATGTTTTCCACTTGTCCATGATTGTTCATGTATGTCTGCAGCCTCAGTTCTGCTGAGATACTGACCAGTACCATCAAGTGATGTGCGTTCTCACCATTGACGACTCCACTATCTCTTAGGTTCTGAATAGTCTCCCAGATTGTGGTCGGTTGTATGTTATGAAGTAGCGCCAAAACAGACACTGCAAGGCTTGAAAACCGATAGATTTCTTTCTTAACATTCAGCAAGCTGGCAGTGGGAGCATCGGTTTGAAACATACGTGAATTCTCAGTTAGGCCTGTAATTGCCATTTATCAAAGTAACTATTCCGCCACTTTCTACCAGTTGCTGAATCAATAACGACCTGTACTCATTTACCAAGCCCTGTTGTCCTGTGAGAAAAGACACATTTCCCAGTATACTAGCCAGATGATAGCCTTTCTTTAAATGAAACGTAATGTCTTCTTTCAGAATGTTGGTCATATTGCTTGGTGTGCGGATGAGCTCGCTTGTTCCTGTGCTGTTTCTACCCCTGCCCAATGGAGTCTTGCATGCATGCGGCATGGCTCCATCGAACGCAAAGCCGCGCGGTGTTACTGAGTCATAAAACCAGCTGTCCAGTGGGTCGTCTGAGTAGAAATCATTCAGAGACTTAATCCCCATGGCCGGGAGAATGGTCTCTCCCAGATTTATCACTTTGAGGTGCAGATAATGGGTGAGGTTGCGGAAATAACTAACATTATGCTCGGTTTCCTCCTCTACCAAAATGGCAAATTCCAGATCAGAGTATGGAGTTACCAATCCTGTGGCTTGTGAACCCAAACCCATCATGGCGTACTTACATGGAGGGGGACCCATTACCTCCACGCATTCATCTACAAGGATAGCTATGAAGGTTTTACGCTGATCAACAAGTGTCTGAAACAATGCTTTGATTGCTTCCACTCTCTTCATCTCCACTTCTCTTATTTGTGGGTCATTCTCATTAAGGCTATATGGATCTATCCCTTGTTCAATTCTTTTGATCTCTTTATCTACGTAGTCCCTATCAGCCTTCAACATCAATTTGTGTTTCTCTGTATCATCACTGTCTACCTTCTGTTCTATCTTCAGGACTTCCTTAACAAATGCTTGAGTTATTTCCTGAATTCTTTCGTCTATGTCTTCTCTCCTTGACCTTACCAGTGCTGCATTACAGAGTGCTGCAGCCTTGGTGAAGTCGCCTCCGTCCTTTGACCGGATTCCTCTCTTCAGATAGACATCGCCCAACCTGTACAGGGGTTCTGCCTCCTTCCTGTGTTCGCCTGTAAGTTAGAAATCATCATTTATAATGTCGACTTACTTTGTCGTCTCGGGAAGCAAACCTTTCGAATATTATAGTAAATTTATATTTCCACAGTATTGTAAGTAATAAATCATGTTTGTTGTCAAACCCTACAGAGGACGTAGTCATCAGTGTTTCTATTTGTCGTATTCTAAACGCCTTTTTAGCCTCATGGATAATTCATATAGAGACCACAGCATTGCGGGCTTCTTAGTTCTGTTTATCGACGTCTCTTTGACCATTTATAAGCAGTTACTTTTAATTTACTTGACCTACTTATATGTTCATGCTTAGACCTACCATTGAAATGAACACACTGGAGCGCAAAGGCAAAGCTTTGTTCTGCTGTGTCCAGGTCTCCAGTCTGCAGGGCCATGCAGCCAGCATGGAGATGTTCTTCGCATTCACTGTAAAGAAAAAAGATACCCCAAAGGTATTAATCGTCCCAAAAGTATCTAATTTATAGTACGTTGCATCTGTAACTGAATGTGAAGTTTTAAAATCTATGGATATTAAATGCAATAAAAATGTCACATGGTCTGGCCTATAGTGGTGGGACCGGGGGGCACGATCGGCGGCGCATTGGTCTCAGACCCAAGAGGTTCCGGGTTCGAATCTGCTTGCCGTGTCACCGATCTTGTGCCCTTGGGAAAGGCAATTGACACGACTCTCCTCACTTAACTCAGGTATGAATGAGTACCAAGCTGCGGCTAGTGGCAGTGACAGGCCTTTGTGGTGGTGACAGGCCATGGGGGCATGTTCTGGCATGACGCACCCGCCATGACACATGAGTCAGGGGTAGGAGGAACCCCTTGCATCCTTGGTCGGAAGTCCTCCTAGGAGACGAAAACTCCAAACAACAAACCTGCATCTGCTGGGGCCGTCTTACACGTTGCATACAGTTGCCCCTGTTGGACTAGTGCGCCAGTGGACGAGAGGGTGGAGAAGGACGTGCACACCCCTCCTTCACCTTAAAAACCCAAGTGCAGGCCAGGTAGACGGGTCGCCTTAAACCCGTCTGCCTACCATTGTCTTCCGAGACAGACGGATGCCAACACGGTGCAAATCATACAGACCAGGTTCAACTGCTACAGTTTGTGAACAAATTACAATGCGGAGAATTAACAGTTTACAGTCATTTTTTTTAAATTTCAAACACTTGTGAAACAAAGAAATGGATGACACTAACTTGTCATCGTCATCACGTGTCGGGTTCTCATCTTTCTGTGGTTCCGGGACACTGGAGAGAAAAAACAAAATGTTTTTATTTCACAATAAACATGTATTCATGTGCCTTATACGATAGTCAAAATTAATTAGGAATCAGCTGCATTCAGCACTAGTACCTACCTGTGTAGACGGCGTATTCCGTCATTGATGTTGTCATTTGGGGCCGCGGCTGAGAACGACATGGAGAAGTGGTCCTTCCGTTTTTCCACGTCTTGTCCTAGTTGTTTACGTGCTGACCTCTATGGAACCAGACAGAAGCCGTAAATGATTAACATGTTGCGTACGAGTTGGCTTCTACGTGAACCGATAAGTCATGAATGATTAACAGGTGGGAGATCGTGTTATTCAACGCACCATGGGATGTTGACGAACGGTCAAAGGTCAAGGATCTGACGTGACTCCAAGACGGCCAACTAAAGTTTGGGTTGTAAATGTGGTCATTGACTTCATGGACCCAATAAGGCATTCGTTGTCGTCGAGGCAATATCTTCTTCTAAACATTGTGAAAATACATCATTCATAACGTCTGGAATTATGTTGTCCTCAACGATACAAAACATACTTAACTCAAACTCGTCAGTTTGTCGGCAGAAGTAATGAAAATAAAAAATGCGGCGCATAAAAAAGGATGTAAAAGCTAATACCGTTCTAGTGGTATACTTCATTGACCCGCGAAAATACTCCAGTTTCATTATTTTCTCGCTTGTTGTCAAATTTCTGTACAATTCGCTTACCTTGATGTTTGTTGTGTTCATTTCCTGCCTGATTTTTGCAGTAAACAGTAAGCGGTGGACAATGGCAACTGCTCCTTGTACGTTGTGACACCGCGCCAGTGCCTTGTTGTACAGCGCAGAAGCTCTGGTCAAATCACTAGTGTCAAGAGTTTCAGTTCCTCTTTTCAGGTACACGTCACCGATACTCTTGATCGCTTCCGTTTCTAACATGCTGTTGTCGTTTACTATTCCCTCTACCATCAACTGTGCGTATCCAACCAGCACAGAGTCTGTGTTACCACCGGCAGCCCGTCTCTTGTCCTGGTCTCGAAACTTTCTCGCCACCTTCGCAGGTGTAGTCGTCTCCTTGTCTACAGTTGACTGTTCCTTACCCTGTGACCCCTTTGACGATACTCCTTGTAAAAGCCTCTCCGTGTATTCGTATCGGTGTTCTATACCTTCCCCCTGATCCCGATGGTCACACCGGACCACAGCAGCCACGTAAAGTGCCAAGGCCATGTTGAACTTCCCTACGTCCTTCCCAAGTCTTCCCTTCTCCAAGTTCACGTCGCCCACACTTTTGAGCAGCTCTACTTCCGCCAGCCTGTCCATGTCAGCCATGGCGTCCACCAGGGCACGGAGGTAGCCTGTCTCCGCACGGGCTAGTCCGTACCTCCTGCCCTTCGCGTCCGCCTCGCGGAGTTTCTCACAGACTCTCAACATGGCGAACCTCGTAGAGAACCGTTCTGTAAAACTGCTAATCTTTACCAGTCTACGTGGTAGCTTTATGCGCGTGACTTGAACAAACACAGGTCTGAACAAACATCAACATTACATTATCCGCCAGCCGATAATAAAGTTCAAAGGTTTTTATAACCCCACAAAAGTTCAAAGGTTTGAGAACCCCACTGAAGCTTCGTAAATACACGTCAATCTGCCACGTAACATATGATGTTAGTTGTCTTTACCTCTCCTGACGGCCCCGAATATTAACAGTCGTTTGTAGGATTGAGGTGATAATCTAATGTTCCTGTCGAGAACTTCTAGAGTAGAATTCACCAAGTAAAGTTGGTAGCTAAAGTTGTTTGTGCAAAGGTAACGGATGTGTCACGGACCGAGTCTACGATATAAAAAACATGTATAACCACACCCCCACCTAACTCCTTCAGCTTTTCCCCCTACATCTAACAACTTGGGCGGTCGTAGTCCCTGTCCGCATCCCCAGGCATGCACATCAGTCTTTTCTGGCCCACCAAAGTGTAGCCGTCGTGACAGCCGAACGAAACAACCGATATCCATGGAGGGGTATACCAGGGTCCGGGCAAGAACAAGCCTTCCAATAAAAATGTTATTGTCATGGCGATGATAGTCTCCAACTAGTGGTGAACATAACAAACTTAAACTGAGAATTGACTGGAAGATCCTGTCATGTATGTGTCAGTATGCAAAATTAACGGTAAAGTCGTCAAACAGGTGTCAAAAGATCAAGTAGAGTTTCAAGATTGAGTGTAGTTGGTAATAAATTAGTAGGTTTGCATTAATACTAAATAAATGCTGTACTTTACCTTGCTCTTGTGTGCGGACTGGCAGGCGGTGGAACATCCATGTTGTCACAAGAATAATTTTCCAACACCGGAGCATAGCTAGGTCTGGTTTAAGAGATGTCTTCGTCTGGCCACAGCACTCAAAGGTAGCGATACGAGTGTCCACGAGTCCGATGTAGAACTGAATGTTCTGAATGCGTGGCTATATTGAAAATTATTTATTCATTCACAGACGCAAACGATTGAATGCGGTATTAAAATGTGAGGAGTGTTGTCAGGTCGAAGCCTTTTGAAGGCTGAGTGTCGTGTACATCTCTAATGCACTGGGCGATATTCCTTCCGAGAGACGTAGAGAGAGGGAGGGAGAGCGAGAAAGAAGAGAGAGAGAGAGAAGAGAGAGGGTAGGTAGGTAGGACCGGCAATGGGGGGTCAGGTGTGCCTAAGCATTTGCACGAATCTTATGAAGTTCGTACGAATCTTATGTGATACGCACGAATCACTATGACTATGTGACACGCACGAACCTAATCACTTATATCAGGTTGAAGCCGTTATGGTCTGAATGGCGTGTCCATGCCGTAATGCACTGGGTGATAAAATCGCATGTTCCTTCTGACAGACGAAAAGGAGGGCGGGAGGGAGAGAATGAGAGAGATGACGAGGGAGAAGAGAGAGAGGAAGAACTCAAGAATTCAGGGTATATGGGGGTTCGTTCAAGAGAAGTATGTGGTAAGGTATATTTAGCTATATATGTTTTTTTTACAGCGACAGGTACGAAGTGGCATTTCGCTTAGTCGTCTCTTTTGCCGCCTTGTCACCACGAATGATTCTTCTGGCCGGCCGACTGCCCTAGCGTACTATTGACTCTATTCGTCCAATTTCTACAATTAGACCGATCCACGGAGCCCACTGGTCGTCCTTAATCATCTGCCCATGAGCTGTGGTAGGTCTGAGGGTACCAATATTCTCTACTTTCATGATTCAGTGTTTGTCTCACATTCCTGACAGTGTAACGTTAGCACAAACTCGTATATCGGACATACCGGCGTCTGTTGTTTCAGCCGATTAATTCCTGAGGAATTTCATATGTCGAAGAATTCAATCCCCTGTATAGTCGGTATGCCTGCACGGTAGACAATAAAAATGCAATCAGCGTACAGTGGTGTTAACATCCGTAGATTATGGTTACCATCACGGGGGGGGGGGGGGGGGGTAGGGGACATTGCTTTTGTTCAGTTCTTTGTTCAGTTTTTTCACCTTCTCCAAACAAATAAGGTGGCCGGGCGTCTGTCACCATGGTTACTGTATGTGTAGCATGGAGGGTTGCTTTTCATATAAATAAACAGAGTAGTAGAGAAGAGATTCGGGGGCTATAACACGACTGGATATTACTGGTAATCTCCAAGCAGATCCTACGGTGGGATGAGAGAGTATCATAAGTTGGCCGACGGAGTACAGCCGGCCGTCGGTGGGAAATGTTCACGCCTAATATTTTGTATATTTTTACGAGGCCGGAGTGTCAGACATTTCTTTGAAAATACGTTTCGATAGGCGGTGTTGGGCACTTTCAACATTTGACTCCCACGCAATCATATAGCAGCCTGCAAAACTACGAATGTTCCATGTGACGTCTGGTCTAAGCTTAGTTCCACTCACATATTGACGGGACATCACATCCAGATTTCAATCCTACTTTTTTTACACAGGAGAGGGTTGAACAAATACGACAGAATTTTGTCCGTTTTTCTTCCAATGGATAACAATTTTCCTTTCAAAATGATTTGAGGTACTTTCATGCAAAACGCAACAAAATCTAGGGCACAGGGGAATCACATGATACGCCCACTTTTGTTTCGTCATCTTCTAGAACAGGACAACTTATATGCATCGCCCATAATAAAAGGCAATTTTTCACTAACGTCTTCAAGGAAGCGTTGTTCTATTCATTTAGGTCACTTTTACTGGGAAAATCTGATAAATGGGATAAAAAGAAAATAATGATAAATAGTGATGTGTTCGAATCGGATGCTAGCTTTACTATAGGCCGAATCGGCTGCTGGAATCGGCTGCTGGAATCGGCTGCCGAAACGGCAATGTATTGCATATCATTCAGCCCTTTTGTGGTTGATTACTGTCACATGAATCATGGATGTCACATGGATATATCATTTATTATCTTTCTTTTTTGCGTATGCTCCCATCAGTTTGGGGGTACCCAGAAGATGCCATCCATAAAATCGTATCAGTGTGGTTTTATAATTACGGTCACATTTGAAGACCAAATATCAGAACATATACACAAAGCAAAACACGTTAATCAAAAATCTTCCTTCTGTATTTTGCAACATAGCTGTACATATAGAACCCTGACTCTGGACAACATGGAGATAAAAGTCATTAATTATTATAACAAATATGATATCATATTACTCGATATGGCTTCTTAATTATCTCTACATATATACAGTACTTTGGATATGTTACTTTACTTACCGCTTAACTATAACACTGAACTAGGTTTGACATACAATGTACTTGTAGCAACTTTCTATGTTCAATACGGTTCTGTTATTCTATTGTATGATTTAAATAGCCAAAGCTCAATGATCCACACAATACAGATATATACACCGTACGATGATGCTTATTGTCTGGATGATGTAGGTTAATCATGTATAGTCTGGCCAACTCCCTCAGGCGGTTAAGTGACATTCAACATGTTTTTTTATTCTCCTAGACATCAACCCAGTTACCTTCTGCCATGTACATAAGAATCACATGATATTTGAAATTTCTCTCAGTACTCATTTGTGGGTTTTCCGTGTATAGAAGTCGTATCTTATTACAGAGTGTTGCCCCGCCTAAAAGCACTTAACATTAAACTTTATTGACTAAGATCCAACCTAAATCATTAATCTTGATATTTGCAAGACTTACCCGCCAGCCCTAATTTATCAAATTCCACCCATAAATATATATAAAAGCGGGTGAAAACACGCAATATACTGAAAAAAACACATACACAAACATAACACTTCTTTACGGCGGTAACAAGGGTCTGATTCTCAACTACAATTCAATCCCAAAACTGGACTTTAACTGAACATTGTTAACCTGGATGACTACCCTTCCTAAACGTACGAGTCTGATACAGGAAGCAGAATGGGAATCTTTACGGCTTACGTTCTGACATCTTAACTATGAGGTGTGATTGATAAGTTCTCGGCATACCCGGTCTACCATTCAAAATTCTGGGCATCGTCATATAGTATAAAGTCTTTCAACAATGTCCACCAAAATCGTTCTGGAATTTCCAGTTGACGTTCTTGTGAAAATCAGTAGGTAAGTGGCGAGAACAGTAAAGGTGAACTGTGATCAGAGCTGTGTGGATCGTGTTCCTCATGCAATGAAATCTAAGAAAACATTGTCAAAAAGTTTGATGAGGATTTACTTCGTATTTCAAATAGAAAGAAGTGGATGTCTCACTTTCAGTAGAATTGAACCACACACCTCAGGTCGAAGCTCAATTGTCCATATATTTTCCTTCTCTGCCACCTAACGTCCCTTGACAATGATTTACATTTTGGTAGACATTCATGAAATAATTTTATTCTTTACATATATGCCCAAAAGTTTGAGCTGTGCAGCTTATTTGGATGAGGACACAAACATATTGATCACCCCTCGTAGATGTTTTCGTCGTCAAGAATAACAGACGTATTCAACAAGAACACAAGGAATTGATTATCGCGAAATCTGACAGCAGTACGGATCAAACAATGTCAGTCACAATGTCATCCCGTATAGCAGCCAAAATACAGTAAAATAAAACTGATGACTTTCATTTCACAATCTATCGTGACGGCAATAAATTGTCCAGGCCTATCATCTTACGTCTTTGCAAAATAAGCGAGGTCATTTAGAAGGCAAGGTTTGCTGCTGGTTACTTATCTGAAGTTATGATATTCTGTTCCATTTGTTTGCTCAATAGAAAATAGTTAAAGCCCTTTACGTAATCGCCAAGCTCTCTCCATGCAACACTCAAATCGTTCAGCGTCTGTACAATGTCAGGATGTGCAGTGTTCTCGCCATAGATTACCCGCATCATCTGTAGTGACTGTTCATAATAGCTAATCGCCTTTCGGTAGTCACCAAGGTTTCCGCAGGCGTTACCCAAGTTGTAAAGTGAGCTGGCGATATCAGGATGTTCAGTGTTCTCACCATAGATACTCCGGTTCATCTGCAGTGACTGTTCATAATAGCCGACCGCCTTTCTGTAATCCCCGAGGTCGCTACAGGCGGCACCCAAGTTATTAAGTGATTTTGCGATGTCAGGATGTGCTGCGTCCTTACCATAGATACTCCGCTTCATCTGTAGTGACTGTACATGATAGCTGACCGCCTTTCTATGATCACCAAGATCGCCCCAGGAGTTACCCAAGTTGTTAAGTGAGCTGGCGATGTCAGTATGTTCAGTGTCCTCACCATAGATACTCCGGTTCATCTGCAGTGACTGTTCATAATAGCTGACCGCCTTTCTGTGATAACCAAGTTTCCTACAGGTGGTACCCAAGTTGTTAAGTGAGCCGGCGATGTCAGTATGTTCAGTGTCTTCACCGTAGATACTCCGGTTCATCTGTAGTGCCTGCTCATGATAGCTCACCGCCTTTTTGTGATCACCAAGTTTCCTACAGGCGGTACCCAAGTTGTTAAGTGATTTTGCGATGTCAGGATGTTCAGTGTCCTCACCATAGATACTCCACTTCATCTGTAGTGACTGTACATAATAGCTAACCGCCTTTTTGTAATCACCAAGGTTTCCGCAGGCGGCACCCAAGTTGTTAAGTGAGCTGGCGATATCAGGATGTTCAGTGTTCTCACCATAGACACTCCGCCTCATCTGTAGTGCCTGTTCATGATAGCTGACCGCCTTTCTGTAATCCCCGAGGTCGCTATAGGCGGCACCCAAGTTATAAAGTGAGCTGGCGATGTCAGGATGTGCAGTGTCCTCACCATAGATACTGCGGTTCATCTGTAGTGCCTGCTCATAATAGCTGACCGCCTTTTTGAGATCACCAAGGTCGCCCCAGGTGTTACCCAAGTTACTAAGCGAGCTGGCGATGTCAGGATGTTCAGTGTCCTTACCATGGATACTCCGCTTCATCTGTAGTGACTGCTCATAATAGCTAACCGCCTTTGTGGGATCCCCAAGGTTTCTCCAGGCTTCACCCAAGTTGTTAAGTGAGGCGGCGATGTCAGGATGTGCAGTGTCCTCGCCATAGATACTTCGGTACATCTGTAGTGACAGTTCATAATAGCTGATTGCCTTTCTATGATCACCAAGGTTTCCACAAGCAGTACCAAAGTTGTTAAGTGAGCTGGCGATATCAGGATGTGCACTGTCCTCACCATACATTACCCACTTCATCTGTAGTGACTGTTCATAGTAGCTGACCGCCTTTCTGTGATCACCAAGGTCGCCCCATGCGTTACCCATATTGTTAAGTGAGGCGGCGATGTCAGGGTGTTCAGTGTCCTCACCATAGATACTCCGGTTCATCTGTAGTGACTGCTCATAATAGCTGACCGCCGTTTTGAGATCACCAAGGTCGCCCCAGGTGTTACCCAAGTTGTTAAGTGAGTTGGCGATGTCAGGGTGTGCAGTGTCCTCACCATAGATACTCCGCTTCATCTGTAGTGCCTGCTCATAATAGCTGACCGCCTTTTTGAGATCACCAAGGTCGCCCCAGGTGTTACCCAAGTTGTTAAGTGAGCCGGCGATGTCAGGATGTTCAGTGTCCTCACCATAGATACTCCGGTTCATCTGTAGTGACTGCTCATAATAGCTGACCGCCTTTTTGTGATCACCAAGTTTCCTACAGGCGGTACCTAAGTTGTTAAGTGAGCCGGCGATGTCAGGATGTTCAGTGTCCTTACCATAGATACTCCGGTTCATCTGTAGTGACTGCTCATAATAGCTGACCGCCTTTTTGAGATCACCAAGGTCGTCCCAGGTGTTACCCAAGTTGTTAAGTGAGCTGGCGATGTCAGGGTGTGCAGTGTCCTCACCATAGATACTCCGCCTCATCTGTAGTGCCTGTTCATGATAGCTGACTGCTTTTCTGTAATCCCCGAGTTTTCTCCAGGCGGTACCCATGTCGGAAAGTAAGTCGGCAACCTCACTATGTGCAGTGTTTTCACCATATTTCGATACACAATTGTGTAGCGCTTGCTCTGAGTTTGTCTTACATTTTTCAAAATCGCACAGACTTTTATATATCGCTGCTTTCAGCTCTGAGGAATTGTCAAAAAATATTGATTCTTTTAATGGCTGATGGTCAGTGAGCGATAAAATAAAGTGTTTCAATGGCCTTTCTGTGTAATAGTATCTCATTAGTTGTTTTGTATTGGAAATGTAAAACACTTTCTGCAATTTCTTTTCAATGTCCGTATTGTTTGATATTGACGACAAGGCTGACATGTTCTCTACCTGTCCACGATTGTTCATGTATGTCCGCAGCCTCAGTTCTGCTGAGATACTGACCAGCACCATCAAGTGATGTGCGTTCTCACCACTGACGAATCCACTGTCTCTTAGGTTCTGAATAGTCTCCCAGATAGTGGTCGGTTGTATGGTATGAAATAGCGCCAAAACAGACACTGCAAGGCTTGAAAACCGATAGATTTCTTTTTTCACATTTAGCAAACTGCCCGTGAGGAACTCAGTTTGAAACACGAGTTCATTCTCACTAAGGTTAGTTTTTGACATTACAAACTGAACTCTCCCATTACTTTCTTCCAGTTGCTGATTCCATAACGACCTGTACTCATCCACCAAGCCCTGATGCCCAGTAATAATAGAAACGTTTCCCAGTATACTAGCAAGATGATAGCCTTTCTTTAAATGAAGTGTGAGGTCTTCTTTCAGAATGTTGGTCATATTGCTTGGTGTGCGGATGAGTTCACTTGTTCCTGTGCTGTTTCTACCCCTGCCTAGTGGAGTCTTGCATGCATGTGGCATGGCTCCATCGAACGCAAAACCGCGCGGTGTTACTGAGTCATAAAACCAGTTGTCCAGTGGGTCGTCTGAGTAGAAATCATTAAGAGACTTAATCCCCATCGCCGGGAGAATGGTTTCTCCCAGATTTATCACTTTGAGGTGCAGATAATGAGTGAGGTTGCGGAAATAGCTAACATTATCTGTATCTGTATTCATATAGCCGGTATTAGCGCCATTCGGCGTAACACACCAGCTTCGCAGGCATGCGGCGCGGTAGCAACTGGTTATATTACACTGAACGACCCATGTATCATCATGCTCGGTTTCCTGCTCTACCAAAATGGCAAATTCCATATCAGAGAATGGAGTTACCAATCCTGTGGCTTGTGAACCCAAACCCATCATGGCGTACTTACAGGGAGGGGGACCCATTACCTCCATGCATTCATCTACAAGTCCAGATATGAACGTTTTACGCTGATCAGCAAGTGTCTGAAACAATGCTTTGATTGCTTCCGCTCTCTTCATCTCCACTTCTGTTATCTTTGGGTCCTCTTCATCAAGACTATAAGGGTCTACCTCTTGTTCAATTCTTTTTATCTCCTTTTCTACGTAGTCCCTATCAGCCTTCAGCATCATTTTGTGTTTCTCTGTATCACCATTGTCTACCTCCTGTTCTATCTTTAGGACTTCTTTAACAAAAGTTTGAGTTATTTCCTGGATTGCTTCTTCTATATCTTCTCTCCCTGATCTTACCAGTGCTGCATTACAGAGTGCTGCAGCCTTGGTGAAGTCGCCTCCGTCCTTTGACTGGATTCCTCTCTTCAGATAGACACCGCCCAACTTGTACAGGGGCTCTGCCTCCTTCTTGTGTTGACCTGTGAATCAAGCGCAATTATGAATTAACTACGAAAGTTTGGAATACCTTAATAATTCTATATTTTCATTTGCGCACTATTGTAAGTTAATTGATTAACTCTGATGCTATAACGTACAGAAGTCTTAGATATTAGTGCTTCTATTTGTCGTATTAAGATTTTTACCCCGTCAAAAGTGGAGGTATTATTTTTGTTTTTTTCTGGGTGTGTGTGTCTGTCTGTCTATGTGAATCTATGTGTTTGTGTTCCCGGATATTTGTGGTCGGCATGACTTAAGAACCTTTGGATGGATTTTAATGATATTGGCATGAGGATAGGGGTGGGGAAGACGAAGGTCAGGTTTGATTTTTGGCACCTTGGTGCTGCAGCAGAACTTCCGGCTTTTGTATCTGTTGTCCTAGGTATGCTATCGTCTTCATATTTTTGTGACAGGTAGCTTTAGTGTCTACCACAATGCATAGAATATGTAGATGTAGATTCTACACATACAGTAAATGTATTTTTGGTTTAAGAAGACCACCGTAAATGAAATAGATCATGCTAATGGCATTCTTATCTACATTATTAATGATGAAACAATACGTCTACAAAGGCTAACAATATTTCATGGCGGTATGAGGTCTCCAGACTGTTGTTCTGTTTGAAACGCCTTTATGACGATAACATATGGTGTTGATGCATATGGTGCCATTGCAGTGGACGTAGCTCTACTCTAAGTGCCGGCATTGATCAAGAATCTTGGGCCTTTTATAAGTATTATTATAAGTATTATCATTTGACGAACTTCCATTCTTAGACTCACCCTTGACATGAACCTCCTTGAGCGCAGCTGCAAAGCTTTGTTCTGCTGTGTCCAGGTCTCCAGTCTGCAGGGCCCTGCAGCCAGCATGGAGATGTTCTTCGTATTCACTGTACGGAAAAAAGATGTCATAAGATAAAATCATTACAAAACTGGTTTCCAGTACAGCGCATCTAAGCTGACAGCGAAGTTTTCATAACCATGAATATAAAATGTAATTTAAAAAATCTGAAATGAATCATTCAAATGCATGCAAGACATTCCATTCTAGAATTTAAAACGTCGCTAATATTGATTAGCAAAATAGTATGAAATCCGAGTCATTCTTTTTTATTTGAGTACTTTATGTATTATGCAAATTACTATATATTAGCATATTTGATATCTATTTTCCTCTCTTTGTCATTCACATCTGCCACATGTTTGAATGTGCTATGTTGGAACACAATGGATGTATAGAATTTCCCGTTTAATTATGCAAATTAGGTAATAATATTTACAACCAACTCGAATACAGTTATGTCAATCATTATGAACCTACGAAAAATCATGACGATCCGTCAACTCCTTCTTAAGTTATAACTTGAAAGTTTATCTCTGTTGGTAGAAGTCATTCTTAAAATAGTTGAACTGTAATTTCCAACACCAAAATTGGACTCACCCAAATTTTCGACTGCACAGCATCAGTCGAAAATTTGGGTGAATCCAATTTTGGTGTTGGAAATTACAGTTTGGTGCAGTTATTCTCTTTCAAAGCCTGAAAACCCATGCGGTCCCATAATAGCTGCTAGGGCGCCCAAAGATATACCAATTTTTCATGACCCCAAGTAGTATCTACCATAAATGGTCATTTCTAGGGCATGAGGTATGAAAACCGGAAGGTCTACTGCAGTGCAGCAAGAAGTCGCCAGGAGATCTATAAGGCTTCGTTTTATGATATCTATAAATATCATATAAAGTTCCATTCCAGCTTCTCGAGTTGGCTGAGAATATTTGCATTCTGTTACGCAGAGCATGCAGGCTAGGTTCGATTGCTACAGTTTATAAACAAATTAAGATGCAGAGTGTCAACATTCATGAGTCATTTTCATTCCCAACACTTGTGGATCACTAAACAAAGAGATATGTAACACTAACTTGTCATCGTCAACTGGTGTCGTGTTCTCATCTTTCTGTGGTTCAGGGACACTGGAGAGGAATAACAAAATGTTTTTATTCCACAATAAACATGTACTTTAGACGATAGTCAAAATCAATCTTAAAGACCAAGCCTTCCCTGTACCTACCTGTGTAGACGGCGCATTCCGCCACTAATGTTGTCCCTTGGGGGCGCGGCTGATAACGACATAGAGAAGTGGTCCTTCCGTCGGCCCATGTCTTGCTGTTGCCTATGACTTGGTCTCTTCGAGAACAAAAATAATGAAGTAATAAATGATTATAAACTAAAGTGAGCAATCGTGTACTTCAACTCACAACTTAGTTTTGACGAACGGTAAAATGCAAAGTACCTGGCGTGACTTGAAGAAGGCAAACGCTAGAGCTGATGTTGTAAATATGACTGGTTGTTGATTTGGGCTTCCGTGGACTCAATAGGGCACTTATTATTGTCTTCAGGACATGCACGATCTTTGCCTACCTATGACCAAACCCCAACCATTGTGGAAATTCATTGACAACCAATGACAATGTAGAAGCTACTATCGTTCTAGTGCTAAACTTTATTGACCCGCGAAAACACTCCAGTTTCGTGATTTTCTCTTTTGTTGTCAAATTTCCGCATATTTTACTCACCTTGATGGCTTGCCTGATTTTTGCGGTGTACAGTAAGCGGTGGACAAGTACAACTGCTCCCTGAACGTTGTGACACCGTGCCAGTGCCTTGTTGTACAGAGCAGTAGCTCTGGTCAAGTCTTTTGTGTCTCCAGTTTCCGTTCCTCTTTTCAGGTACACGTCACCGATACTCTTGATCGCTTCCGATTCTAACATGCTGTTGTCGTTCACTATTCCCTCTACCATTAACTGTGCGTATCCAACCAGCACAGAGTCTGTGTTAGCACCGGCAGCCCGTCTCTTGTCCAGATCTTGAAAGATTCCCGCCATCTTTGCAGGTGTAGTCGTCTCCTTGTCTACAGTTGACTGTTCCTTACCCTGTGACTCCTTTGACGCCACCCCTTGTAAAAGCCTCTCCGCGTATTCGTATCGGTGTTCTATACCTTCTCCCTGATCCCGATGGTGACACCGGACCACAGCAGCCACGTAAAGCGCCAAGGCCATGTTGAACTTCCCTACGTCCTCCCCGAGTCTTCCCTTCTCCAAGTTCACGTCGCCCAGACTTTTGAGCAGCTCCACTTCCGCCAGCCTGTCCATGTCAGCCATAGCGTCCACCAGGGCACGGAGGTAGCCTGTCTCCGCACGGGCTAGTCCGTACCTCCTGCCCTTCGCGTCCGCCTCACAGAGTTTCTCACAGACCCTCAACATGTCGAACGTCTGCTGACAGAACGTCTGTAAAACTCCTTACCTTCACGGGTATTTGTAGGTTTCCGTGTTCGCTTTATGTGCCTGACATGAACAAAGACAGATGCCGCACACTGCCCATGGCAACATTACGTCATCAGTTAGTTCAAATGTCACGGCGTCAATAGACCAAAGCTTCACTGA
>NC_049985.1:1081862-1093340 GCF_000003815.2 Branchiostoma floridae | reverse complement strand
CATGTATGTATATATGTATGTATTTATGTATGCATGCACGGTATGTAGGTATGTAGGTATGTATGCATGTATGTATGCATGTATGTATGTATTTATGTATGCATGTACGTATGTATGTATGTATGTATGCATGTATGCATGTATGTATGTATGTATGTATGCATGTATGTATGTATGTATGCATGTATGTATGCATGTATGTATGTATGTATGCATGTATGTATGTATGTA
Organism: Branchiostoma floridae; assembly: GCF_000003815.2. Lineage (NCBI taxonomy): Eukaryota > Metazoa > Chordata > Leptocardii > Amphioxiformes > Branchiostomatidae > Branchiostoma > Branchiostoma floridae. Next base: position 1,093,109 of record NC_049985.1, on the reverse strand, counting down.
TGTATGCATGTATACAGCAGCGTGAGAAGGTCTTAGCTGAATCAGAAGTCAGTAACCCCATACAGCGAGAGATTGTGTAAACACAGGCTAGGGTTGGGGTGGAGTTACAAAAATGCCAAGGGATTCCCCTGTCCGTGGAATTACCCACAATGACGTGGCAGTTCAAGACTGAGAATATCGCAGCCCAGTCAGACAAACATACCTAGTCTTTTTGCCCTTTGCACCCCATATCATTGCTTTTGCTTGCAGAGGAATACCTTTCCTATCTAGAAAATCCCATTCGAAATTTCGACATTTCATTGCCAGTAACGTCAGATCGCTGAGGCTAAGGTCAGACTTCGGGGGGTTAGGGTGTAGAGTTCAGACGTCACATTCACATTTTGGGGTCAATGGATACGGGGAATTCTGTGTTTTCACAGCCATGTATTTTCCATAGGAAATCTTTATTGACACGACAATAATATATTTTCCATATACTAGTTATGTTCACCGCAGAGTGAGGGAAATTGATCAATGGACACATGTCACGTTAATCAATACCTTTTATTGCATAATTAATGAACTACGAATGCAAAAAACAATAACCATTACTGTCTAATCTTACATGTTGGAATGCATTAATGTTTTAAAATTGATTCTGTGACTGATGACGTATTTCATGTGTATATACATGCCAAGTCATCCAGGAATAAAGCTGAATCTGAATCTGAATAGAGGGAGCCATCCCCCCTGCCATGCATGTACTTATTCCCCTATCTTGGAAGATGGACGATTCCTGGATATCTCATTCTGATTGGCCAGGGTCCTGTTTGTCTGTACTTCTGATTGGTTCAAACTTTCAAAAGTTTAAACTTTTTAATGCACACGTGGGATAATCAAAAATTTGATGCACGGCTGTTACGGCGTCATAATCAGCATGAAATGGGGTCTTCTGACTGGCCCACGTCCCCTGGCTATATGATAATACCTTTTATTGCATAATTAATGAACTACGAATGCAAGAAACAATAACCATTTCACTTCGAACTCTAGTTTGTTTTCGAGCATGAAACCATCTTAACAGTTGAAAAACAATATTGAAGACATTTGAAAAACAGAACAAGGGGGTCTAAGGTCATAAATGATATACCTATTTGTAAGCGCGCTGACTCTCAGCGCTTCAGCCAGGGTCGGGGTCTAGAGAATGTTTTGACTGAACTCACCTTGTCTTTGCTGAGGAGTCTTGAGAGAGAGGACACGCACTCGCAGACTTACGTTTTGACGGTTTAATCTAGCAGTGTTAGTAGTTGTACAAAGGCCGCCAACTAAACTGGAAAGTTCTGGTTCTATCCCCTTGTCTGAATCTTCTTCAGTGGGTCCCTTGTTGTGTCCTCAGTGAATCCCTGTGTCCTGTGATTCTTCTCAGTTCTTGTATATTCCGAGGTGAGCTCTTAATCGTAAAACTTAGTCTGGTCTCCCGGCCACTGGCTGACTGTCCTCTGATGCCTTCTTCTTCTTCTTCTTCTTGAAGTACACTTGTCTCCAAGCCTAAATTTCCTGGAGAAATAATCTCCAGGCCTAAGTTTCCTGGGGTTGATCTCCACCAGGCCCAATTTTCCTAGAGTTGGTCTCCAGGCCTTTTCTGCCCTCTGTCTTCCTTCTGCGCGGGCTTCCTACTGCCCCACTTCCCGACCTTGGCTCCCTTTATAGTGTTGCGACTATTTGGCGGGAACTAAATTATGTTAATCTAAAACTAAAGGCGGCAAATTCAAAAACTGTAAGTTGGCGATTACACTATTTCTTTTACCTTCTACCAACAGAAGTGGTTGAGTGTGCTTTTCTGCAAACTGTCACGTTCTGAAGGGCTATCCAGATTTCAGTCCTACTTTGTGACGCATGACAATGTTGAACAAAAGCAAGCGAATATCACCTGTTTGTGTCACAGTAGATTTCCCTTCCAAATGCTATGGGGTGGGTATGTTTTAACGTCCAATATAACCTTGACTGGGAGTAGCCATTTGATAGGCCCACTTTTGTTACAACATCGCCTTCTAAAACAAGACCTACATGTACGTCCTAATGAAAATTATAATCTATTGTTACTCTGTGACTGGAGGGTAACCTCCAGCGACAGAGTCTTGTGAACGGTTTATGTGTTGAGCGTTCGCACCTATATCTCTATGTTCCATTTGCCGCAATCGTATGTGGTTTGGCATGTCGTCTGTACTCCGTTGCGAAATGATGCACGTTCTTTTTTTGTCGTGGTAGCTGTTTTTATCATGGATGTAATAATTTCAGTTTTCACCCCTACGCCGTCCGGTATAGTGGTTCAGGTCTTCGTTATGATCGCGCCTTAAGCCTTGCGGTAATTGGATATCGTCAAGCAGATGTTGTCTTCGTCGGCGTATGACGACAGCTTTGCCATCTCGTACTTGGGTTGATTTGCGCTCTTCGCGATCTATGTATGCACTGTGTGCATTGATGGTGCTTTGTCACTACTATATGGGTGGGGTGGCCACGCTTTTTTTCTGACGGGTAGGAACGTGTGTGTTCATTCGACATCTGCTGTTGTAGTGTTTTGTGACCGCAACATCGAAAGTAAGGGGGAATTAGCAGGGACAAAAAGGGTATGTTCATGGAGGGGGATTATATTTTGCACCAGGGATCGAAGGGGATAGGCCATTGTCGGTGTGAAAAAAAAACTGTAGCAAATAATTGGTGTTGTTTATATTTTTGGACTCGGAGGAGCGTGTGCGTTATATACGACATAGTTTGAGTATGTTTTGGTGGGTTCGTGGTCACTACTCGTCTGGCTTACCGAAGGTAACAGAGACGGAATGGGTATTTTCATGAATGTGGATTATGCCTTTGCCATACACACAGAGACTGGTTTTGTCAATGTAACGCGCGTTCGCATCTGTATCAGTATGTTCCCGTTGTCGCATTCGTATGTAGTTTGGCATGTCCTCTGCACATGGACGATGAAGCACGTTGTTGTTTTTTTCGCGGCAGCCGTTTTTATTATCGATGTAATAATTTGAAAAATCACCCCTATTTCCCTAGTATTGTGGAACAGCTGACCTATAGGCCATGTGGTTTGTTAATTACTTATCTGCAAGCAGATATGGGGTTATGTGCATGGCGTGTTGTCAGCTGTTCACAGCTGTCGCTGCCCCACTTTTTACAATGGTTTGTGTCTCAGGTATCCATTATGAAGCTGTGTGGGTGTTTTCATTTGGTGTCGTTCGATTAAGACGCTGATTTTGCTGTTGATGCGTACAGGACTGTGTTTTAAATTTGGAAGTGATAGGTATGTTAGCTTTCAAGCACGTTCGCATCAGTTTTGGGGTGTCCAGAGAATGTCATCCATAAGATCAGATCAGTATGTTCTTATAGTACTGGTGTCACATAGGAAGACCAAAAACCAGAATATACACATTGCAACACGCTACTACAAAACTTTCCTCCACATGTATTTCGCAACATACATGTAGCTGCACATATAGAACACTGGCTCCGGACAACACGGTGATAAAAGCCATTGATTATTATTACAGACATGATATCATATTACACAATATGGCTTCTTAAATACATCTACATATACACAACTGTCACAGTAATTACCTCCATGAAATGTCATGGAATGGAGGTTATATTTTCTGTTAGGTGTCTCTGTCTGTGTAGATGTTTACTCAAGAACGGCTGGATGGATTGGTTTCATACTTGTTGTGTTGGTGGGGTGTGATAAAAGCTCGAAACGATGAGATTTTGGAAGCCGTATCTGTCGTTATAATCGATGTAATAATGTCAGAAATCACCCCTATATCTGAGATATATTGGTACAGGCATCGTGCTTTAAGTGTTTGTTAATGGGCTTAGCTCCAAGCAGGTGGTGAGGTGATTTGTTTCGCCAGTGATAGCTATGAACATATGTTTTTTTTTTGATCAGTTGACAGCAACTGTTTGGGGGAAACGATAGCCTCGACTCAAGAACGGCTGGGTGGATTGGTTTCATACTTGATGTGTCGGTGGGGTGTGATGATAGCTGGAAGTGATTAGATTTTGGGCCCCTTATCTGTTGATATAATCGATGTAATAATATAAGAAATCACCCCTATATCTGCAATATATTGGAACAGGCATCGTGGTTTCTCTCTTTGTTAATCGCATTATCTCCAAGCAGATGGTGAGGTGATTTTTTTCGCCAGTGATAGCCATGAACATATGTTTTTTTGGATCAGTTGACAACAACTGTTTGGGGGAAACGATAGCCTCGACTCAAGAACGGCTGGGTGGATTGGTTTCATACTTGATGTGTTGGTGGGGTGTGATGATAGCTGGAAGTGATTAAATTTTGGGCCCCTTATCTGTTGCTATAATCGATGTAATAATATCAGAAATCACCCCTATATCTGCGATATACAGTTGATATCGTAGAGAATCTTTTTGGGGGAACCAGGACAATTTTGAAAGTGATAATAAATTGTATTTATGTACTTGTGCGTTTAGGGGCATGCTGTATTATATTTCTTTTGTGCTGTTAGATGTTATGTGGTCCACCTTGCGTCACGCTGAAGTTTTGTTAGTCATCATCATCAACATCATCATCGGTCGACGTGATCAACGTAAACATGTTCGCACATGCTTACACACGACGGGGTGATACCGCCCCTTACGGGGTGACATACCCTTTCGCTGGCTAATTACAAGACGGGGATGCGCCAGGTCTCTCGTCCGGGTGAATGATGTAAATCACCGTGTGGCTGATACGGTATGGAGGTTTGCCAGGTCTCCAACCGGGTGATTTGAAGTGAATCACCAACTCCAGACAGAAGGGTTTGCGCCAGGGTTTAGTTCAAACTTGATGGTGTCACTATGTACCTCTGCGTTGCGGGAGGGAAGAAGTTCAAAACACCTGAGGACTACTTCAACTAGACTCCTTCTCCGTTAAGTATCTGCTTTATCTAAACTTATGATGGCCTGGTAACGGCGGCCCTGAATGTCATGTATATTTGTTAGGGCTCTTCTTAACAGTTGTGCCGGAAACAGTTTGCCATTTTGTGTTGTTATGTGCGTTTATATTCTCATGTGTGTGCCAGTCCCACCTACCCTTTCCCAAGCCAGAATTATCGTAAATTTCACTATACATGTAACTTTTGATTATGGTTAATCTACCTACTGCCCAAGGGTTTAGGAGGACCTCGGGAGACAATAAATGTTTGACTTTCATGCACGTTAATGTAAACAGTATTGTTGCTGGATCTAAACTTGATGAAATCTCGGCGATCGTATCTGATTATGATATTGACATTGTTGCTGTCACAGAATCCTGGCTTGGAGATTCCATTGAGTCAGATGATATCTCATTAGATGGCTTCCAACCTCCCATCCGTCGTGACAGAAATCGTCACGGAGGGGGAGTTCTCATTTATATTTCAAATACTATTCCTTGTAAAAGACGAGATGATCTTGAAGTTATCTCGTCCGAATGTGTTTGGTTGGAACTCCAGATTGGCATCTTTAAAATTTTGTTTGCTACTTACTATCGTCCACCTGGTCAGAATATTTCCATGACTAATGACTTCATGGATCAATTCATTGACTCTGTCAGTACGGCGCATTCTGAGCGCCCAGATGCCATTGTTGTGACTGGTGATTTTAATTCCAAACACAATGAGTGGTGGCACCTGGACCCAGTTAATTATGCCGGTGCTAAATTACGCCAAGCTACTCAGATTGTAAATCTTCAACAGATCATCACCGAACCGACCTGTGACCTCTCACAGTCTCCCTCGTTGATTGACTTAATTTTTACCGATTCACCTGAGTTCTTTACAAAAACGTCTGTTTTATCCCCCCTGTCCAATTGTCACCACTCTCCTATTATTGGTTACATGAGTTTTCTTGTCTCTGTTCCAAAACCGTATTCTCGAACTTTTTGGGACTTTAGTAATATCGATAATGATTCTCTTACTTTCTTCCTGTCAGATCCCAAGTGGTTTGATATATACGGATGCGGAACAGTTGATGAAGCAACTAGTAAGCTTGTACAACTTATTCTAGAGGCAAAATATAGCTGCATTCCTCATAAGACTATAACTATCAAACCTAATGACAAACCCTGGATGTCATCCAACATCAGGAAATTAATGCACTTACGAGATAAGTTTCATAAAAAAGCTAAAAAATCTAATTTTTCTGCTGATTGGATTGCATATCGAAACATTCGTAACAAATTGACCAACAAAATCTCCAAGGCCAAGTTTGACTATGAATCTCGTTTGGCTCAATCTCTTTCAAACCCCTCAACAGCCCCCAAGAAATGGTGGCATATTGTTAAAAAGTTTTATAAACGTAATTCTTTCAGCACCATACCTCCGCTATTGAATGGCTTAGTATCCATTGTTGACTCGTATGAAAAAGCTTGCATTTTCAATGACTTCTTTGCTTCTCAGTCAACAATAGACACATCCAATGCCGCCCTTCCTGATCTGACCTTTCTCACCAGTGAGAAATCAACATACATTTCAACTACGTCTGATGAGGTTGAAATGCTTATCGGTTGCTTAGAGTCCTCAAAGGCTCATGGCTATGATGACATCGATAATCGTTTTCTTAAGTTGATAGCACCCTTTATTTCTGATAAATTAGCGTATGTTTTTAATTTGTCTTTGTCCCATGGTATCTTCCCTAATGTATGGAAAAAAGCAAATGTTATTCCAATCTTTAAAAAAGGTGACTCTCGTGACAAAACAAATTACCGTCCTGTTTCGCTGCTGCCATCTTTGTCAAAAATCCTGGAGAAAATTGTATATAAACATGTTTATAATCACCTAATTTCCAATGACTTATTGTACACTTTCCAATCTGGATTTATGAAAAATGACTCTACAACTTGTCAGCTCGTTTACATATGTAACTTAATTCTAGAAGCACTTGACAAAGGAAAAGAGGTACGTGCAGTTTTTTTAGATTTCTCTAGAGCTTTCGACAAGGTATGGCACACCGGTCTTATTTTTAAACTCCAACAATACGGTATTGAAGGTCCTTTATTGAACTGGTTTTCTAGTTATTTATCGGAAAGACTGCAAAGAGTAGTTCTTGATGGTCAAGCTTCTCCTTGGAGAGAGATCGGTGCCGGTGTCCCACAAGGTTCCGTGTTAGGCCCACTTCTTTTCATCATATATATTAATGACATTGTAAACGAATTAGATTCCCTTCCTTTTTTATTCGCAGATGACAGTTCTTTGTTGGAGATTGTTGAAAATCCATACACGTCTGCACACAGGCTTAATTCCGATTTATCCAAAATTTTGGCATGGTCAAACACATGGTTGATGGATTTAAATCCTTCCAAGACAGAAGAAATGTGTTTTACCACTAAAAAGAGTCCTCAATACCACCCTCCACTTTTTCTTGGAACTGCCGAAATTGTTAGTGTCTCATCTCATAAACACATTGGTACTATCTTAACTTCTGATATGTCTTGGAACAACCACTTGAACAATATATGTAGTAATGTTTCGAAGAGGGTTAATGTTTTTAAATGTCTTAAGTTCAAACTTCCCCGCCATGTTTTACAAACTATATACAAGTCTTTTATCCGTCCTAGTCTGGAATATGCAGACGTAGTTTGGCATGGCTGTTCAGCAGAACAATCCTCCCTTTTAGAGAGAATTCAATACCAATGTTCCATAGTAGTGTCAGGAGCCATTAAAGGGTCTTCTTATTCCAATGTATGTGAGGAATTGGGGTGGGAGTCGCTCTCCAGCAGACGACATAACCACCGTTTATTGTTGTTCTATAAGATTGTCAACGGCCTAACACGGAACTATCTCCTTGAGTTGCTTCCCCGCGAAATAACTCAAACAACCTCTTATAACTTAAGAAACAAATTTAATTTTAGACTTTCAAGGTATTCAACTAATAGACTTAGTAAATCCTTTGTCCCGTATTGCGTAAGTCACTGGAACGAACTAGACTCCAGCGTTCGCTGTCTGAGATATCCAATGTTTCGTAGTTACCTTACCAAACTAGTTCGGCCCAATAGTCCTTTACACTTCTCGTCCGGGCCCCGATACACCTGCGCCCTTCTCGCTCGATTTCGCATTGGTACCTACGGACTTAATCATTCTCTTTTCAAACGAGGTTTGGTTCCAAGCCCATCATGTGTCTGTGGGTGCCAATCCGAAACTATTTATCACTATTTATTTGATTGCCCTTTGTTTGATAAACATAGAACGGTTCTTTTAAACAATATATCTAATTTAACTGACCACTTGCTTGATTTTGACACCATTTCCGACAATCTGAAACTTTCTATAGTTCTTAGAGGTTCGCCTACATTCAATGCTGAAATCAATTCCAAGCTTATGTTATTCACTCAAAAGTTCATTGATCTAACTCAGCGTTTTTAGTCATATTGTCATATTTCATGCTATGTAGAATTTACTACATTTATACATCATTGAATTGTGTACTTTGTACATGGGGTGGGTAGGGGTGTTTTGTGCACACACGATGTTAGTCGATTAGTTTGTTCAATTATTGTTTTCTAATGTTGTTATATCTGTATTCATGTATTCAAATGTATGTTAAGTGGCACTGTTAAAATAAGTTTTTTAACTTGAGTGCAGTGTCACTTTGTCCTGTCTGCTTTTATGTTGAATAATAAAAAAAAAAAAAAAAGGGTTTGCGCCACCACACCGCACCATCGCACGTGTGGGGGTTCTTTAACGTGCATGGGGTGTGACTCTCCCCATACACGGGACCTCCATTTAACGTCCTATCCGAGGGACGACTCATTTTTCACTTGAGTAAAGTGAGGAAAGTCGTGTACAAAGTGCCTTTCCCAAGGGCACAAGACCGGCAACACGACAGGCGGATTCGAACCGGCGACCTCTCGGTCACGGGCCGAATACACTACCACTGTGCTACGCGGCCCCACAAACTATATACTATTTGTTAGTATGTACTCGGTTTTATTACATATCGATTATGTGGATGTGTTTGATATTACCTTATCTGAACAGTTGACGTCATATAGCAAATGGTTAGGGTATCTGTAACAGTTACTCCTTAGAGGAACTGTTTGCCGATCCTGGACAATTTGAATATGATAATGAACTTTGTATTTATCCACTTGTGCCTTTGGGGACCTGTTGTGTTATACTTCGTTTGTGCTGTTAGATGTTTCGTGCTCCACGTGGCGTTACGCTGATGTTGTGTTGATATGTACTTAGATTATTATATATCTGGCATAAACTTGTCCCCGTAACCTATATGTGGGTATTGGTTGATGGACATTTCAAGAACACCACGCTACCATATGGCGTCGATCTATCAAACTCACATTACACTTTCAAGTGTCACATATTTATATTTCCTAATCAGATGGACATTGTTTTTGTCTTTAAATAAAAAAACAGTTCTCTCCCATAACAGTAATATCCATTACTCTCAAATACAACCGACCATCAACATACATAACATCCACAAAAAGCAATAAATATTTCATGGAGGTATGTGGTCCCCGAACTCTAGTTATACATAAAAAGTCGCTAGTATGTCGAGCTTAGTTCAGCGGTAAGTTAAGTTTGATCTTAACTTTGTAATACACATGAAATAAATTCAAACTAGAGTTCGGGGACCTCATACCTCCATGAAATATTTATTGCTTTTTTGTGGATGGTATGTATGTTTATGGTCGGTTGTATTTGAGAGTAATGGTTATAAATGTTATGTGAAAGTAGTGGTGTATTTATTTAATGACACAGAGGATGTCCATCTGATTAGTAATTCTTAAAATGTGACACTTAATTGTGTAATGTGCGTTTAAGAGGTCGACGGCATGTGGTAGCGTGGTGTTCCTTAAGCTTGATGTTTGGCATTTAAACTGTCTAAGGTTGTCAGCATTATTGAGGTTCGACTATGTGCCTCAGAGCGGTATGGTGGGAGGAAGTTGGGGAACTCAGAAAGAAGAAGGGATGTGACCAACTTTAGTCAGATGGTGATTTGATTTTTCACCAATATGTCATAACATCAGCTGTTCACACCTGTACAAAAATGAGATGCACACTTTCCTCTGATAGCCCTACATCAATTGTAAGATGAATACTTGGCGCCAACCCCGTCTGCTAAAAAACAAGTACCATTGGATACGAAAGAGACAACTAACAACTGTCCCTTATCGTAACGAACTCAGAACATCTGTATCGCCCATAAAACTTCTGACACCCATCCCATCTAAGATGAGAGGACCTAATGGCATTTTAATCACCATGTCACTCAAATCAGCAGTACAGTATGTGAGACATCCACACCTGTTAAGCATTACCGTTAAATGTACCTCAACTTCTTACAATTATACTTACTCTTCACATCTCCATGATATCCTAAGCAGACATAAATAAAACTAATTATCATATTTAAAAAACTCGGGGTTCCCCAAACATCTGTCATACAAATCACCTCACTATCTGCTTGGAGCTAAGCCCATTAACAAACACTTAAAGCACGATGCCTGTTCCAATATATTGCAGATATAGGGGGGATTTCTGATATTATTATATCGATTATAACGACAGATACGGCGCCCAAAATCACATCGATTCGAGCTTTTATCACAGCCCAACAACACAACAAGTATGAAACCAATCCATCCAGCCGTTCTTGAGTAATCTTGTACACAGACAGAGACACATAACAGAAAATATAACCTCCATGACATTTCATGGAGGTAACTACTGTGCCAACTGTTACAAATATTTCAAACAGTCCTAAGCAGACATAAATAAAACTACTGGGGGTTCCCCAAACAGCTGTCACCTCACTATCTGCTTGCAGCTAAGCCCATTAACAAACACATACAGCACGATGCCTGTACCAATATATCTCAAATATAGGGGTGATGTCTGATATTATTACATCGATTATAACGACAGATACGGCTCCCAAGATCTCATCGATTCGAGCTTTCATCACACCCCACCAACACAACAAGTATGAAACCAATCCATCCAGCCGTTCTTGAGTAATCATCTACACAGACAGAGACACATAACAGAAAATATACATACATACCATCCACAAAAAAGCAATAAATATTTCATGGAGGTATGAGGTCCCCGAACTCTAGTTAGAATTTATTTCATGCGTATTACAAAGTTACGATCAAACTTAACATACCGCTGAACTAAGCTCGACATACTAGCGACTTTTTATGTATAACTGGAGTTCGGGGACCACGTACCTCCATGAAATATT